>NC_142479.1:46230000-46383125 GCF_049115385.1 Moschus berezovskii
GGAATCCGCCTGCAAACGCAAGGTACCTGGGTTTGATCCCTGTTCTGGGAAGATCCTACATGCCACGGAGCAGCTAAGCCCGGAGCGCCACAACTACTGAGCCTGTGCTCTAGAGCCCACGAGCTCCAACTGGAGAGAGACTGTGCACAGCAACAAAGACCCAACACAGCCAAAAATAACCATTCTTTGTTAAAAAAAAATTTCCAGGTTTCAATCATCTCTTACTGCTGAATGGTTATACAAAATATGATTTAATCTATAAAGTGGAATATTATTCAGCCATAAAAAGGGGTGAGGTAGGAATGTGTGCTACCATGCGGATAACTCTGGAAACACGCCGAGTGGAGAGCACCAGGGCGACGTGCTGTGTGATCCCAGGGCATGGCCATGACCTGTGCCCGTCCCGGTCCCCGCATGGGAAAACAGAACCTGGCATTTGGTACATTTCAACCAACTGCTAGGGAACTGAGCTGAATACAAAAGATGGGGTCCTGGTATGCAGAGACAAAGGCCCCAAGAGACATGGGCACAAAAGATACATCCAAAGTTGTAAGACAGGATGTCCACAGATCAGCCACAGAAGCAGGGGGGCTCCCAGAGCGGCAAGCTGGCTGGGAAACTGTCACAGAGCCTGTAGCCAAGCCCTGCCCAGTGATCAGGAAGCCCATGTGCCCAAGGTTACCACCCAGGTGAAACAGATGGTGCCACGCTCATGTCTGAATCACCTGTCACAAGTTCACTTTACACTGGCATTAAACAGATCTCTAAAATGTTCATTCAGCCTATTAAACAGATTTGCTATTGCTTTAAATAGCAAGTAAGAAAAATTACTTTAATTCAGTCATTTAAGCATGTCATGATTTCTAGCTAATCACAGCAACTCGACTCAGACATTTCACGCCATATGATAGTTTCTTAACCAGGATGCAGTCTTGAGGCTGAGGGTTGCTGTGCGTTCCAGAGGAGGGACAAGCCATTTCCAGTGCATGTGGGAAGCAGAGGAGAAATGTGCCCAAGTGAAGTTCCTCACAACAGGACGACACGGAGCTCGAACCACCACCCTCAGGAGGGCGTTACAGGGGGCGTGGAGGCCTGGACACCCACCCCGTCACCTGGACTCAAACCCACTGCTGCCAGGTGAGCAGAGTGCCTGGAGCCCCTCCCTCATCCAGCAGTGCGCAGGGGAGATGTACCAGGGGGGTCTTTACCGAACGACGGCCAGGGGTCTGTGGTGCTGGCCGGGGCTGCTGGCGTGCCCCAGGGGTTGGTCTGGCTGGCGGAGGTGGACGGGCCCCAGAGCTCCACCTTCTGGGCAGCAGGGCCCGCGCTGGGCAGGGCGTCCATCAGGTCCAACAGCGTGGTCTGCTGTGGGTGGGAGCTGTGCTGCTGAGATGAGCAGGGAAGGGGACAGGTGAGCTCTGCTGCTTGGTGGCACATGTTCACCCATCATCTGCACCTGCCCGGGGTTCCCCCAAAGACCACAGGACTGCCACTGCCCAACATCACCACTTCCCAGTGAAGACCTGGCCCCACCCTACATGCCACATGCCCTCTGTCGACCGGTCCTCAGGGTTTCCTGGGAAACTGCAGGCTTTGCCTCCTTCCAGGTGCTGTCCGCTGACACACCTGGCCCCGCAGTGGCCAGCATCACCCAAGGCCCTCTCTCCCGGGGGCTGGCTCAACCTCCCACTCTCACGGCCACCCTGGCTGTTGTCAGGGCCCGCAGGACTGTATCAGGGTGGGGGCCCCAAAAGAGCCCCTGGCCCTGGGGGGACTCTGCCTTCCAACAGGACAGTGAGGCTGTCGGGGGCAGAGCAGTCACCTCTAGGCTTCAGAGCACTTCATGTGCAGCTTACGAAGCAGCGGCTGGAGCCATATGGCTGGGGGGTGCGGATGCCGAGGAGGGGTGATGGGGGCCCACCACACAGGCAGAAGTGTGTACTCTGCCCTCTCCTCACTCCTGCTGTCACACCGTGGGGGCGGGCTTGGGAGGGTCTCACACAGTGACCCCCCCAGCCCCGTGAGGCACTCACCTCTTTCTTTTTTGGAACTTTAACCGTGTCTCGGCGGCTCTCCTCCAGGGCCATCTGCAGCCTGAGGTCATCGCCCCGCCTAAGGCGCTCTTCCTGTGGAGCACAATGGACCTCGAAGCTGGTGGTTATGGCCACAACATCGCCACCCAGCTCGGCCCTCCCGCCACAGCCGGAAACTAAAGCTGTATCGCCAGTCACTTCAGAGAAGGGTCTGAGGACAAGGTGGACAGCGAGGGTCTCCCGCCCCCTCTGTGCGACTCCTACCTACTTCCAGTCCCACCAGGGAGCCCAGGGCACAGACACCACCAGAGAGAAGAGGAATACTTCTAAAATGCTCCTTCTCAAAGTGAAAATGACTTCAAATTTCTTTGCAATTATGGAAGCAATATGTCTCTTCATAAAACACAAATAATCGGGAGGCAGTGAGGGGAAGGAAAAAAAAAACACAAACAATCCAGAAAGGAACTGGAAGGGGGACAGATCACAGGCTGTTTCACCCTGACCCCCACTGTGCTTCCAGAAAACAAGTGTGTTTCTATTTTTGATTTCTAACAGAAATGGTCCATTATATTTTATATTTATTCAAAGCACAGTCACCATATATAAGACTGGACTGCTCGAGCTTTTACAAATGGATAATATAATGATTAAATGTAAGTGAATTCACTCATTGTGTCTTACTCTAAGATGGGATAAGGAACCACACTGGGGGTCATGTCCATCCGCCCTGTTTTCCCTGTGAGCTCTCTGTACCTCCCTTGGGCCGCCAGGGGTGGGGCAGGACCCATAGGGAGGTCGTGTGGACTGAGGGGCCACCCTGGGGGCTGTCCGCTACTGTGGACTTTACAGGATACTCCAGTCACAAGGAGACCAGCCACACTGGGACCAAGAGTTGCCTCCATGTGATCCCCTGCCTGTCCCTCACGGCACTTCTAAGCGAGAGGGTGACACAGCCATGCCACACTGCTTTGCCCTTTTTAACCACAGGACAGCAAGTCAGGGCTGAAGGCGGCAGCAGAGGGCCAACCCCTCTGAAGGTCCTCTTGGCCACTCCTTCCCCTCCTCTTCCATCTTCTGATGCATGCTCGTAACAGGGAGAACAAACACACGCCCCTCTCTGGACGTTAGCACTCTCCTCTCCTGGGCCCTCCCT
Organism: Moschus berezovskii; assembly: GCF_049115385.1. NCBI lineage: Eukaryota > Metazoa > Chordata > Mammalia > Artiodactyla > Moschidae > Moschus > Moschus berezovskii. Next base: position 46,233,187 of record NC_142479.1, read on the forward strand.
CCAGCCTGTCTTGTCCTTTTCCGGGTCCAGATGCTCTCCAGCCACCTTGTGGATCATATTCTGCACACAGGGTGCAGAGGGAGCATCTCACGAAGCACCTCTGACAGGTGCGTCCCCAGGACCGATGTCCTGAAAGCCTTTCCTCCGTGTGGCTGTGCCCAGGCCCTCCCCACTGGGGGCGTGTCCCTGCCAGCACCCACCTGCTCGGCCACTTCTCTGCTCATGGCCAGCGCCAGCTGCAGCTGCAGCTCCTCCTCCCCACTCGTCTGCGGCCTTGCCTGCTCCAGCTCCGAGGACACCCGTGGGGAGGTGGCTGTGGGGGAGGCAAAGTCACCGTGAAGGACCCATGCTCCCTGGTCAGCAACCCGCTCCCACCTCATACCCATGGGTCCACCTAGGCGGGGAGAGGGGGTGTCTGCGACCATTCCAAGGTCACAGCTGAGGAACATCACAAGCACACCAGCTGCCCAGCACCCACCAGGAAAAATATCCTGGGGCACAGGCAGGGCCAGCTCCGGCCTCTCGAGGATCAGACCTACCCCCATGGCAGAGCTGCACAGCTTCAAGGAGGGGAGCTAAGTTTTTACAAGATTGAGGGCACAGTTCTGGAAAAGCCCAAGGCCTCTGTGGACTCACGGGTCCTCTTCAAGACCTCCTGACCCCAAACGCTGCTTCAGCCTAAACCTCCCACTTTAGCCTGCTCTCAGGATCTGCTTCTTTGGGAGAAATTAACTGGTGGGGAAGAGCTCAGATACTGAAGTTTCTAGATGGCTGTGCTCTGGCTGCAGTGAGTAAGGTGGGAGAGGCAAGACTGAGCTGGGGTCCCTGAGCAGTCCAATGGGCAAGGCTGAGGGACAGTTTGGGGCAGCCTGTAAAGGGTGATGTCTTGTCCTACATTTAGGAAAGACACGTAAACACAGTGAGGAGACTACATCTGGAGCAACCAGGCCTGGAACACAGTGTATTCACTATGATTCACGGTCAACCAAGAGAAACGGTTTAAAAAAAAAAAAAAGCCAACTGCCTCATGTGTACTCTAAGCTAATGAAGAGGTCAAAGAGCAAAAAATACTGCAATTAGGAAAAAACACAAAGATGCTCTTCTAAATAAAATTAAGTCCAATCCCAGTTCATCACCCCAATTTTCCAAAGCATTCCTTTAGAAATAAAGCTGGATGGTAACAAAATGTCCTCAAATCTATCTTAACAATCCTATTTCTTAACAACAACCCCAAACGAAAGCATGTCTGGTCCCCAAAGTTCGCCTCTGCCCATCGCAGACGGCAGATTCTGGAGTCCTTGTGCTCTGGAAGCAATGCCACCACCCAGACTGGCGAGAACAAGGGAAGCGGGACAGTTGGGGACAGTTGTGGGAGACAGGAGGAGGCTCTCCCACAACTAGAGTGGCTGTCTCATCCAGGTCACGGCCCCGTGGGCCGCCCGCTCCCCGCCAGCTCCTGATGGAACACTCTCTGAGGCTGCCTCACGAAATCCTCGGTTTATAACAAACCCTGCATATCCACCATCCTTCACTTACTCCCAAAGGGGAAACCAGGCCCCAGGCCCCACCCTATACCCCCAAAGGGCTCTGAACAGAGGGCCCCATCTTGGCAGGGAAGGCTGAACTTGGCCGTGCAGTTGCAGAGCCTGACTTGCCTGGGACAGGATGAATGGGCCAGGGCTCTGCATGGCCAGCCGGAGAAGTGAGGCGCCCTGTCCTTGGTGCCTCGCTGCACAGCTGCGTGGCCGGCCCAGCTTCAAATGCAAATGTGCACGTCTGTGTCCCCCCAGCTGACGCTGCTGGAATAATGTGTGGCCGGCACACACGGAAATAGCTCACCACATCAATGTGGAAATCAGACAAAGGGTATTCCCCTAAATGCTGTGGTTTTTATAAGCGGATGCACGGCTCTAGGTCGCGCAGATGGCAGAATTCACAGCCACCAGCCTGGAGCGTCAGCTGAGCGCACACGGGTCTCAGCTGCGAGGGTGGCGTCCGGTGGAGATGCTCCTGCCTTAGTGACAGCATCTCGGCCCCACAAAGGGCCTCTTGTGCCAGAGAACAGGACAGTGAGCACAGAGCCTGAAAGGGCCCTCCGGTCACCAGAGCCTGGCCCGGCCCCACTCTGAGGGTCCACCACTCACAGGGCAGTACGAGAAGCAAGTCCCCTTGGGTCTCTGCTGCTTTCTGCCCCAACCATGCTCTCCAGGGAAGGCAGGCCCTGTGCGCACAAGCTCATCACCCTGGGAGCACGAGCATGTCCCTTCCCTTTCCCTGCGGTTGAGTCTGACCCGTATTGAGGAGCGCAAAGCTGGTACCCCTATGGTGGGCTCCCATTTGTCCTGCCTGGTCCACCACCCTGGCTGAGGAAGCACAGGGGGAGGCTGGACAGGGAGCCCACACAGGCCCACATTTTCTCAAACTTCAGGCCAGGAGGAGAACCAGAAACCCTCCCCCAACCTGGTACCTCCTGCAGGGCCACACCCCTTCACTCTGCTCGCCTCCAGGGGCTGGCCAACTGCACCGGGCCCCAAATGCCCCCTACAAGGCACTTCAGTTGCGCAAGGTTGGGGAATTTTGAAAAAAGAAAGTAAAGCACTCAAGGCAATAGAAAAACAGGAAACTGCCTCTTCTCATTGGCAATGTTCTGTAGTTTTCCTAGAGAGCTCTTTAGCAGCGTCTGCAGTCACGGATGCTGGTTGAAGGGCACAGACTGCAGGCCCCCTCCCACAGGCGGCTCTGCATGGGAACTTCACGGAAAGCTGGGCACTCGGGCTGGCAAGAAGGCAAGGGCCTGGTCATACAGCTCCAAGAAGACCCCACCTGGGTCTGAGCGCTGCCACCACCCCACGCCTGCCAGCTGACAGGGACACCAGGCACCTGGCCTGTCCCCACCCCACTGCAGCAGGGAGCTGCACCCTGATGCCACCACTCCAGGCTTCTGCTTCCAAGTCTGTGAGGTGAGCAATGGGAGGGGCGGAAGGGCCCGAGACAAGCTGCCGCCACCCTGGGGGTTGGCCCTGCCCAGGTCACTGCTCTCCACTCCACCCACAGCCACAAGACACCCCCTGTCTCATGGGGCAGAAACCACAGACGTACACCGTGGTGGCCCAAGGCCTATGTGGGCTGAGGACTGTGGTTCTGGCAGCCGTGACCTCCCCCTCCCTTTTCTGTCGGCCACTGAAGGAGGGGCTGCAGAGCTGGCGCTGAGCCTAGGGCCACTTTTGCCCCCGGTGACCAGGTCCCCGTTCAGCTAAGTTCCTTCCTCATCACTGAACTGTAGTGAAGTGTTTACTGGGCCTTCCTCAGCATGGCGACATCTTCCTGTGCTCCACAGGCTGTTTCCTGAGTCAGCGATGACCTCGGCCACCAAGGACACTCCTACGCAGAGCAGAGGCTTCTGACCCTGTCCCCTGGGAGACCCTCCAGGCCCGCCCTCTCCCAGATCACAGGCAACAGCAGGAAAGACTGTTTTTAGTCAAGTGAAATGAATTATGAGAAAATAAGCTCAGATTACCCCAGGTAACATTGAAAGAGAGAAAATACATAAATATGTTGTGGAAATAACATGTCCACTGATTCAATGGACTTGAGTTTGAGCAAACTCTGGAAAATGGTGGAGGACAGGGAAGACTGCTGTGCTGCAGTCCATGGGGTCGCGGAGTCAGACATGACAGAGCAACTGAACAACAACGTTGTGGAAAAGCCAAAAAGGTGCAAGATGTGAAGAGACTGAAGTACCACCACAGCCGGGTGACCTTCAGGACAAGAGGGGCTGGACCATGACCATGCTCTGCCCTTTGACCACCACTCTACAGTCCTGGCAAACCCTGTCTAGATCCCAACGCAGACTCTACATCTGATTCCAGTTCACAGACACACAGGAAAAGGACTGAGGCAGACAAACACAGACCAAAGGCCACTTTGCAGGACGGCCAGCCCAGCATCCCAGCACATGAGGGTCGTGAACACAGTCAGACTGAAGAGACAGGATCCTGGGTGGTCTTAGTACAGAGAGTTGGCTGTACGTCACAGTCAGAACAGTGGGCAGATGGGCACGCGGGCAGGGACGAGACGGCCCAATGGCTGCTGTCCACTCCATCCACTGTCAGGCTATGGGGGAGGGGAGATGCCAGAGCTTGTGTTAAATACTTCAGCATAAGAGGAAGTGAGGGCCGCCCCACTCTTCCTGCCTCTACCCCTCTTCCCAGAGGAAACAGTTGTTGACATTTTCTCATGATTCCACCCAGAAGACATACACGCACGCCCTGCACATCGGCGTGCTTTCCTGACTCTTGCCCACCAGCCCCCTCAATTCCTGCCACGTGTGGGCTCCACCTCACCACATCCCCACCCAAGCTGATGGTCTCGGCCTCAGAGAGGCAGCCCTGGTGAAGGGTGCGCCTGGAGCCTGGGCCCAGACCCAGGCTTGCCGCTGCTCAACCCCCCGCCTTGGCCTCCTCACCCACAGGATGGGAGACAGGTCCCCGCAGCTTGGGCTGCTGTTAAGACCAGATGAGCTCCCACAGGGGGCACCTGGTCCGGCGCCTGGCATATGACAGTGGTACTACACCTGGCGTCTTGCCTAACCCTCAGCCCAGACGGGGTCCTGCCTGCCAACCCAACCCAAAACCGGGGCTGAGGCCTAGAGATGAGGTGGCTCTCCAAGGTCCTGCAGCCACAAGGGACAAAGGCCCACCTAAGGCCTTGCCCTTCATCATCACTGCTTCCCAAAGAGGAGGGAACCAGGGCCCAGGGAGGTCACAAGGCCACTCAGAGCCGGCAGAACTCAAGAGCCAATGCCATGCTGTCCTCATGCCCTGATCTGCTCGGCGCCCTCGGTCCTAACGTTTGCACACACCATGCCTGGTGCTTCTCCAGGCCAGAGGGCAGCCCCTGCTCTCCCAGGGCCTATGTCCAGTAAGGACACACACAGGGGAGGGGGCGGGGACACTGGAGCATGGCCTGGGGGCAGGCGGCAAGGTTGCCAGGCAGAGAGCAGGTGGGGCTTCACCAGGGTCGACAGCCTTGCCCTGCCCAGGGGCCAAGGCAGACCGGGCCCAAAGGTGTGAGGTCCTGACCCCCAGCACCTCAGAACACGGGTGGATTTGGAAATGGCTATGGCAGATTCCTTAGTGAATGGTTAAGCTGAGGTCACACTGGAGCAGGTGGGCCCCACACCCAAAGTGACCTGTGTCCTTACAGGCAGGGAAGAGATGAGGGCAAAGACATGAGGGGAGGGCAGCAGCCATGGCCCGGGGACACCAAGGAGGCCTCCAGCAGCAGAAGCAGGGGGAGCATGAGGCAGCATGCTCCCTGCGCGTGAGGGTCTGAGGCACAGGCCTGCGCACACCCTGATCCAGGGCTTCCAGCCTCCACAGGGGACAAGACCCGTGTCAGTGCTGCTGCAGCCCCAGGTCCTGGGCTCTCTCAGCACACATGTCTGGGCCCCACCTCCCTGCACGCTCCTGCCACGGGGAGGAGCTGCCCCTCGACTCTCTACTGCTTACCACCCACCCTTGGCCCCTGCTCTGTCACCCCTGCAAAGGCCCTGGAATCCTCCAGCTCCTTCCTGCCCTCAGACCATGCCCTCCTTCCGGCCCTCAGGCGGGCAAGAGAACCTTGGCCTCCCCTCCAGGGTTGGCTCCTGAACCCCTAGGACATCCCCTCCACTGGGACGCTCCGAGGGCAGGGGTTCTTCTCAGCCTGGCTCAGTGCAGACACCCCTGCCCCGGGCACCTAGAGCCCGCAGACCGGGGGCCTCACCTGTGCTCCAGACCCGCCTGCAGCCGGGCCATCTCCCCAACCAGCCTCTTTCCACACACCTGTGTGTTCATTTTCTATTTTAGTTTCCAGTGAGCAGAAGCTGTGACTCCCAAGGTCACACCTCACACACTGGTCCCAACACCCTGAGGTACACGAAAGCTGAAGCCCAGGAAGAAAGGAGGCAGCGCGGACGATGGTGGGGATGGGCAGCTGGGAAGACAAAGGCTGCCCTGTTGCTGGCTGGCAGGACTCAGAGCCCGTCCTGTCTGTGCTGCTCTCTTTGGGATGCAGAGTAAATACTGTCCGTTACAAGGTCATCAGCTGGCAAGGTGGGAGCTAGGAGCTTGTCCAGAACGGGAAGCCATTTTTCCTCCTTGCTCTCTCCCAGGGGTCCCATGGTTCCTGGTGCTTTAGGAAGTCACACTCTGGTGGAGGGGCACTGGGGTGAGGGCCACACCCACAGCTCCCCAGGCAGATGCTCGGGAGGAACGGGGGTGGGGGGGTGGGGCTGCTGTCACCGGAACTTCAACGAGACAGAACGCCCTCTTTCTTAATTCAGTCATAAACTGAGATTACATGCCTACAGCAGTTTCTTATAGAGCAACACTTACAAACAGGAAACTCACTTTTAAAATAAATATCCTGATGGAAATTATCATCTACTAAACCCGCAAAGTAATGCTCAAAATTTTTCAAGACAGGATTCAACAGTATGCGAACAGTGCTTCCAGACGTTCGAGCTGGATTTAGAAAAGGCAGAGGAACCAGAGATCAAATTGCCAACATCCGCTGGATCACCAAAAAAGCAAGAGAGTTCCAGAAACACATCTACTTCTGCTTTATTGACTATGCCAAAGACTCTGACTATGTGGATCACAGCAAACTGTGGAAAATTCTTCAAAAGATGGGAATACCAGACTACCTGACCTGCCTCCTGAGAAATCTGTATGCAGGTCAAGAAGCAACAGTTAGAACTGGACATGGAACAATGGACTGGTTCCAAATCAGGAAAGGAGTACATCAAGGCTGTACATTGTCACCCTGCTTATTTAACTTAGAATATATCATGAGAAACGCTGGACTGGATGAAGCACAACCTGGAATCAAGATTGCCGGGAGAAATATCAATAACCTCAGATAGGCAGATGACACCACTCTTAGGGCAGGAAGCGAAGAACTAAAGAGCTTCTTGATGAAAGTGAAAGAGGAGAGTGAAAAAGTTGGCTTAAAACTCAACATTCAGAAAACTAAGATCATGGCATCCGGTCCCATCGCTTCATGGCAAATAGATGAGGCAACAGTGGAAACAATGACAGACCTTATCTTGGGGGGGCCCCAAAATCACTGCAGATGCTGACTGCAGCCATGAAATGAAAAGACGCTTGCTTCTTGGAAGAAAAGTTATGACCAACCTAGACAGTATATTAAAAAGCAGAGACATTACTTTGCCAACAAAGATCCATCTAGTCAAGGCTATGGTTTTTCCAGTGGTCATATATGGACTGAGAGTTGGACTATAAAGAAAGCTGAGTGCCGAAGAATTGATGCTTTTGAACTGTGGTGTTGGAAAAGACTCTTGAGAGTCCCTTGGATGGCAAAGAGATCCAATCAGTCCATCCTAGAGGAAATCAGTCCTGAATATTCCTGGGAGGACTGATGCTGAAGCTGAAACTCCAATACTTTGGCCACCTGATGCAAAGAACTGACTCTTCTGCAAAGACCCTGATGTTTGGAAAGATTGAAGGCAGGAGGAGAAGGAGATGACAGAGGATGAGATGGTTGGATGGTATCACTGACTCAATGGACATGAGTTTGAGAAAGCTCCAGGAGTTGGTGATGGAAAGGGAGGCCTGGCATGCTGTAGTCCATGGGGTCACAAAGAGTCAGGCACGACTGAGCGACTGAATATAACTGAAACTAGAAATTATCTTTCAGGAAAATCTCAGTACCCATTTTGGGCTCGGGGCTATCCACCAAGCATGACTACCTCTCTCGTACCCCAGCTGGGGGTGCTGCACCTGGGCCGGGTCTGCTGGGAAAACAAGTTCAAGACACAGAATGATGCTAACACACTGGTCCACTAACCTCACTTTCTGGAATTCTACATTGAAGACAAAACAATTCTACATCAAGACCCCTTGGAAAAGCAGCTTTCTGCCCAAATGTATTCACCACGTTGTTAACACACTGTGAGAACCTGGACACAATTCAGACAGGGTGGAGACTGTGATCCATGCAGTCCCTTCGCAGAGCATGTCCCTCAGTCGGGGCGCCGTGTGAGAGCCTGTGACAGCACAGGGGACACAAAGAACTGGGAGAGAGCACTATCCCGACCTGCTCTATGGACCTCTAACCCACCAGAGTTCTAACCTTTGAAGTCAAGTGTAACTGTGGAGCAACGTGGAAAATGCACAGCAGGTTATCTGAGTCAGCTGAGGGGTCCTCTGAACCACTGCATCCTGCCCACTGTGCCCAGGGTGAGAACAGCCTCTGACTCGCCTGCCCAGCCCCCTCCGGGCAACTCCATATGGCACACTGTCAAGATGTGTACCAGGCCTCATCTGCGGACCATGAGCCCTCACTGCCCAGCGGCAGCCCCGGGCAAATGAATGCTGTAACCTTCTGAGATGTGTGCTTTGTTACAAACGACACGTGTGTAGCACTGTTTTACCATGTATACAATATAAAACATTAGATTCCTTTTGCTCCCACAAAACACACTTCAGACCCAGATCCAGGTCTGTCCATACAGCTGGCTGTGGGGGATATGGGTATTGATCTGGTCCTCGCTTCCTCCTCAGAGTAAGAACTCTCTGGCTCTCCCCAGACAGATGGCCATGACAAGGCCCCACCACTGCCTGGCAGCTGGGGTGACGATGTCGTGATAGAAAGGGCAGAGATCCAAACAAACCTGCAGGCCTAGAAAAGCACGCGCTTAGAAAAACATTCAGAAGGACACACCCACATGGGAACAGCAGCAGTCTAAGGAGATTATGGAGTGTCTGTCTTCCTTTTGCACTTTCTACATTATCAGGGGTAGACAGGCATTATCTTACAATGAGAAAACCAGCAGAGTTTCTTTCGTGCCACCCATGCTGAGCTCGCCACCTAGACGTGGCGAAGCGGGCCACAGGGGCATTGGCCTGACGGGCTGGTCACCGAGTCGGCAGCAGGCCACAGGAGGAGGCCCATGGGCGCACCGCCTACTGACTCTTGACTTTCTGAAAGGGCATGGCTACCAGTCATCAGCTGGAGGGATGGGAGGAAGAACCTGAACTGGACAGGCCGCAGCCTCCGAGAAACCTCAGCACCACGATCACAATGCCCGCGCCCACCCCAAGACTCCAGCCTGTCAGACGTGTGCCTGGGCTCTGGGCAGCCAGTGGCTCAGGGAGCAGAGAAAGGGCAGCTACAAAGTTGGAAACAGCCTTCACTACCAACAAAATCTAACCTTTAAGAATTAGATGTTCTAGACTCACAGCTTCAAGATACGGCACATTTCCACATTTCTGGAAAAGCCCACAAAATGTAGTTCCAAAGGTTAAGTGTCAAGAAAAGGAAAAGAGGGATAGTGCCCCAGCCTGAGACAACCACCAATGGAGACAGCGCACCACACCAGCCGAGCTGGCGGCCCGGCCTGGATCTCCGCTGCGTCTCATGAGGCTGGTCAGGATGGTCCCTCCATGCTGCATTCCAAGCCGGGGTGTTCAAGGCAGATCCCCAGGGAAGCCCTGACCTCATACTCGTCATCAGGCGGGTGCTCAGAAAGGATCATCCGTGACGGTGAGGGTACGAGACACAGAGGAAGGCACCTAGAACGGTGACACCACCTAACACTGGTTTGCCCAAACCTCATCCAGCGCTTGAGAAACTCTGGGAAAACAAACTCACTCACTCATTTTACCCTTAATTTCTATCTCTAGCCCCAGAGCTGAGGCAGTGTGGGCTGTGGGGTGACCAACTTGTTGGCAGTGTGTGGAGGCACCGAGTTGGGGCGGGGGGGACCTGAGGGCCTTGACTCGGGGGCTTTGAATGCAAGCATCCCAGGAGAGCTGGGGGCCCCAGGTACTCGACAGGCAGGCTCAGAGGCACTGGGGACCAGGGGGAGTGTCACTCTGAAACACTCTGCCTGCCTCCCTGCACCAAAGCCAGTCCTCCCTCAGGACAGAGGGTGAGGGGAAAATGGGCCCAGAGATCAACACAGTGATCCCGCGAGCACTGGCAGGGTGGCCACAAGATGCACAAGGCCCAAGTGAGGGGCCACGTCCATGGCTGCTGGCCGCCCCAGTCAGAACCAAGCAGGGAGCGAGAAGAGGCGTTCTCTGCGGCGGGCCCAGGTGCCAAGGCAGTGGACTGAGCGCACTTCTTCGTAGGCTGCAGCGAAATCTGTTTTCAGCGTAGCCCGTACCAGCTGAAGGTTGTCCAGGAGAGCTAGCAATCAGCCCCAGAGCAAGCCTCGCTTCCATCCCCACCGAGTCAGAGACCTCCAAACACAGAAACCTACAATTGATTGGGCAGCCAGCTCTCTGCTCGCCACGGTCCCGGGTCCCGCGGATTTCAAGAAGGACGGCAGGGAATTGAGAAGCAAAATCCACCCCAGTTGGTCCTCTGCTCACCCACCCACACCACCACAACATGGAGGATGGCTCCTGGCTGGGTGTGCCAGTGGGACAAGGACCAAACCACAGGCCTGGCCCAGGGGCCCGGTCCTCCCCGCATCCGGGGCTGCCGCCAGCACACCTCCAATCCCGCAGGGCGCGGGACTGGGAGAGCCCGACAGCCACCCAGGCCTCATGCAAAGCAAACAGAGGCTCCCCTGAGGCCTCTGGGTGAGGGGTGTGGGGAGGGGCGCAGGGTAGCCAGGGCTCCAGGCAGAGGGGAGGACCGGCGCTGGACTGCAGAGGGAGCCACCTGAGGCCCGGGAGGCAGGGAGAAAGCCAGCTGTACTGGGTGACCAGGAGCACACCCAGCAGGCTGCCCGTGTTTCCCACCTTGGGCTGCGGGGTCCCAAGAGAGGCAGGGCTGGGCCGGGTCGCTGGCCGGGCAGGAGGGTGGCCCCGGACGCAGCAGGAAGGGTGGGCGCTGGCTCGGCGGCGGCTCCTCGCTCTGACCCCGCGGGGGCCCAGTGCGGTGCTGGGGACACAGTGAGGCCTCGGGTGCTGTGGGGCAGGGACACACACACACATACACACACACACACACACAGAAACAGGCCATTAGAGGGACAGGCAAGGCCAGGCCCTGCAAACAGACTCTGAACATGCAGCTCAAGCTCGGGCTCTCAGAGGTGGGCCAACTCAGGGCCGCTGGGCAGGGAGGCGAAGGCTGAGGCCACGGGACCAGACACAAGGCCCCACCACCTCCTCCCAGCCCTGGGAACAGTCTTCACTCGATGCATGGGACATGGCTTCAGCTCCTACGCTCGGTCCTCGCGACTCAGGGGCAATGACCTCAAAAGGCAGTCAGGAGAAAAGCAGCCCCCAGGGCCCTTACGTGACCACTTCCAAAGAGGAGGCCAGCCCAGAGACCAGCCTACCTGCAGCGGCCTTTCTTGGCGGAGAGGGGCTCCCTGAGGGACACATACGACTTCACTTCTTAAGGGCAATCTTCCTTTTCTATCAACCTAGCGTAGCGGAGCCCCTGGAGCCCCAGATTGCATGCTCCATTTCTTTTAAGCAGCTTCACCAAGGTCCCAGTCTTTGCCTGAGCAGAGTCATCCAAACTAGGTGGGGAAACGACAAGAACTACACGTGGGACAAGGAATGCTGGCCTCTGAGTTTGACAATCGCTGAGAATCCCAGAGGCGGGAGTCCAACCCCACCGTGCAAATCTGCCCAACACAAATGCTGCAAGTGGCAGGGCGACGACAAACTGAAACCTGCCAAACTAAATAAGCAAGGTCAACAGGGGGCTGTCAAACTGCAAACAACTGCCTTAGAATTTTTTTTTTTCTGCTAACACTGTTACTTATTCCAAAAGCAAAGAGTAGGGGTACCTGGATTTTTGTTTTCACAGCCAGAGGCACAATTTCTGTGTCCCTCACCCTACAGGCTACCAGGGCTGCATGCCTGCCACCACACTGAGAAGGCAGAGGGGCACCATTTCAGGGCCCACGTCCATGAACAGCTAGGATGCCAATGGCTCCCTGGCCAGCCTCCGTCAGGCCCTGAATGCCACTTCTGCTCCCTGACATCTCTCCTGAACACTGGGCAAAGACCCAGCATCTTTAACATGCAAAGCAAGAAAACAGAGCAGCCCAGAAAACACGGACCCAGCCGTGCGACCGAATCAGCAAGGACTCCCGCCCAGAGGTGGGAAGGAAGCCTGGCCTCTCCCTCTGCAAGTGAGGTGGACATGCACTGCCTCACCCAGTGATGCTCAAGCAGAGCAGATGCTGAGCCGGTCAGGAGACCCAAAGCCCAGTTTCAGAAAGACACTGAATATAAAAGAGAGTAGATTCTCCAGGACAGCCAATCCCCTGCTGCTGTGGGCAGCCAGGCCCTTTGCTTCAGCCCTGCCCTGAGGAGGAAGCAGGTAATCCATCCTCTTCGCCTGCCTTGCCCCCAGGGCCGGCCCTGCCCACATGCACAGAGTCAAACCCCAGAGCAGCAGAGGGTCTTGGGACCCCAGGCCGGAAGCCCCTCTGTAACAGTAACTCCAGGTGGACTGAGGGGCTGCTGCCAGATGCCAGCAGCGGGAAGGTAGGGGCCACAAGCTCTGGCTGAGCTCAGTGCCTGGCGTGGGGGTACTACTCACAGCCATGGTAGGAAGCTGGCGACCCCCCGGCCTTGCCGTACTCCTGCTCCGAGTAGCTGGTGGACAGGTTGGGCTGGCTGGAGCCCCGGCCAAAGGTGATCTGGTTGCTGCCCATGCCGGTGGCCACCTGGGCCATGCGCTCCTTGGTCTTGAGGGCCTGGGCCCGCTCGGCCTTAAGCCGCTCCTCGTCCTTCAGCAGGGCCACCAGCTGCTTGGCCTTCTCACGCACGTTGACCCCCTGGTCCTTGCCGTCACGGTCGACGTACTGGAAGTCCTTCAGGGTCTGAATGGCGAAGATGTTCTCGCGGCACTGCTGGGCCACGCGCTCTGAGCCCGTCTTGATGAGGTAGTCAAGCAGCGTCAGCGCCTTGTACACGTGCCGCCAGTTCTTGCCATGGTCGTTGAGTCGCTTCCACACCATGCTCATGATCTCTGAGAAGGCCACCACATTGTACGTCAGGTCTGCAATCTCCGTCATCAGGGAGCTGGACGGGCCCCATGGGTCATTGGAGGTGGCTTCCCGCACTTTTATCTCAGCTTCCGAGTAGTTGTTGACAATGTTTTTCATCTGCCGTCTGATGGACGAGGTTGTCATCTTTATGTTCTGTGACAAATGCAGATCCCTTCAGAGAGAGAAGCTTCCCCGTCTCCGGCAGGTTCGTGCCCCACAGAGGTTCAGTCTCCGTAACAGGTCTGGAGCAGGGTCCCTGACAGTCATTTCCTCTATTGGAGCCTCAGGTCTGAGAAGCCAGAAGCCATGACCTAGAGAAAGAAGTAACCAACGTTACTGTGTGTGAGTTCCCCTGAGACAACAGGCTCTCTGCAAATGGCAGGCAGGGGCTGGCCAGCTAGGGTGGTGAGAGGACATCCTCCAGCCCCCGAGGACAAAAAGGATGCCATCTTCCCTTCAAAACTACGATAAGATCAATACTACACATTAATAACCAATACAGTCTAAACTCAAGTTTAAGCCTCTGGAAGGAAAGCAGTAACACTGTAACTCCTGGTCTATATTCAAACCACTTTGGCTGGATCTGCTCTGCCACACCTGGCAGAGGCCTGCTAGAAGAATCTCACGCCATCTACACTGGTTCCAGAGACTCTCCCTGACCCTCTTCTCCTGACTTCTTACAGAGACTCCCAACCCCTTTGAGACCAGGGCTGAGGCCCCACTGGGCTTTCAGAGCCTCCAGCATCTGGCACAAGCTATGTAGCACTGATTCAACCTTACAAATAAACTGCTTCTGGCCCAGTTTCCTCATCTCAGAGAGAAGAGAACGGAGGACTCCACATTAACAGGTCCACCCAGTCCTTTGCCACAAACACATCTCTCCAGGGAAGGAACACCTGCGGAGCTGGAGTGAAGGCTACGCCTCTGGCCACAGGCCTGGTCCAGAGTGTGGGGGACACCACCTGGTTTGGTTGCCACTGATATAAACGCTGCTGTCACAAGTTAAATACAGCGCCCCTTCCCCCGGGAAGTTATCTGGCAGGGGACAGAGGTGAGTGCGGGGACCTAAGGTAGCAAGCAAGTCCAAGGCATCTTGACTGTGGTGGTGAGGTGACTGTGGAGGTGAAGAAAGCACTCCCTGCAGAGCTAGCCCTGGGGGGGGACGGGGGCGGTCTTCAGAGGAGGAGACAGGGCGGGCAGGGATTGGAAGGGAAGTGGTGCCAGGTGACTCCTCTCCTACAGAATAAGGAGAGGGCCCAGGACTGCAGCTCCCCACCCCCAGCTGCCACTGGGCTTCTGGCCTGGGAAAGAGCTGGGTGGCCTTGGGCCAGGCTGTCTCACTGTATGCTCACACAAAGCCTTCCTTCCCGGTAAGGATCACGCCTCCCCTGGTGCAGATGGAGACCCTTCCTTCTGGGTCATGAGGTCAGCTGACCTAGGCCCCCTGGTGAGGACTCTCTCCCTCCTCCCACAGGGGCCCTCACTCTGCTGCTTCTGCCAGAGGAACAATGGGTGGGCGGCCTCTACCAGCTTCATCCCGGCCTCAGAAATAAGTAACCAGCAAGTGTCAGGAGTGGGGAAGCCAAAGGAAATGCCCACTCTTCACATGCAGCCAAATAGGAGAAGCTCATAACTGTCATCCTGGTGACAATCAGACATCTGCTTGGTGAGCAAGGCCTCTCCACCCTCAGACCGGCCAAGAATTCTGTCTTTATCTGTAGATGCAGGGCTTCAGCAGAATGGGACTTCAGCTGAAGGTGGGCAGAGTGAACTCCACTGCCCGGCCTGCTCTTACAAACCTTCTACAGTGTGTCGGAGGAGCAGGACCAGGTGCTCTGTCGGGACTTGCACACGTGACATGACCAGGATGGTCATCCATGGCCGCCAGACAGGATGGGCCTCAGAGGGGGCCTCCCAAGTAGCTCCAGCTCCCAGAGCAAATGCTCCAGCATCACTGGTCACACTCGAGGTCCCGAAGCCCCAGAGCCGCCCAGCACTTTGTCTGTCACCCACGTGGGGCTCGGCAGGCTCCCCTACCCTGCACTTCACAGCTGCAGGAGCCATCGCTGCCACATGTAACCTGCCCTGTCCCAGGCAACAGCCCATCTACACACACAAAGCCTGAAGGACACAAAGCTGAGCCATGGCCCAGTACAACCGAGGAGCTGCGTCCCGTGGCCCTCAACATGCAGGCAACCCAGCCAGAGTCTGGGACCATGATTCTTTCTCAAGAGCAGCCTATAATGGTGACCATAAAGTAACAGCTGGATCACATTTGCCAAAGACGAACTGAGGCAGAAAAATTCTGGCATATTTGAAAATACAACCAGAATTTTCCTGACAGTGGAGACTACAAATAGACTGAATAAAACAGCAAATAGAACAACACTAAAAAAACAAACAAAAAATTCCAAGGCTAGAGTGATGCCCCTGGAGGCAAGAAGAATTCCATAAAAATGTGTTCAAGAGCCTGCAGAGTTGGGTGGGGAAATTCCTTCCAAATCCAGAGTCCCAGACACGGGAGGAAGCAGCCTTCATGGCTCCAGACCCCAGGTGGGCCCTGGTCAAAGCCCACGTGAGTCCTGGCCATCCCTTCTGTGACAGGGACGTAACTGGCCAGGTGTTAAGAAGATGCAGATGGTTGGGGTCTCCACCAAACCCCCATCTGGGGGGCTTTTCAGGGACCGGGCATCATTATCAGGGACCCAGACCAGCTATGAGGGAACAGCAGCAAACATCTCTCCCCTCCCCAAACCTGCCTGGGGCCTATCCTTCAGGCTCTGTGTGTGTAGATGGGCTGTTGCCTGGGACAGGACAGGTTATATCCTGGATCCACAGATGGCAGCTTCTGCTCTGTGTCTGGCAGCCTCCTGTGACTTTTTCCAGGCAGGCAACACCCGCAGGGAAGCTGAGGGCCGTCCGCCTCACTCACCAAATGTAGCATCCGTGTCCCAGGACCCCTTGGTGGGCAGAGAAATCAAATCTTACATCTCTATCCCAAAAGAGGACTTCAAAAAAACTCTGCATTCATATATGTGAAGAATTTCAAAAACAAACATCTGAACCTCTTAACTCCGAGATGATAAAGCAGGTACAGTGACAGCACCCACAGTACACGAAGAGCCCCGGGTGCCAGTTAACTGGCTGCAGGGGGACTGGCTGTCCCCTCAACGCTGGATGACCCCTGCCCCCTTAAACAGAAAGAGCCACCTGGGGGGCTTCTCCCAAGACATGACAGTCTTGGAACAAGCACAGGAAAATTCAAATTCGACGTCCGATTGCCTCCAATGACCACGTTGGTGATTTTTCTAAAAGCAGAAATCAAGTACTGAAAACACACGTGAGGAATCCCTCTTTTCTTTACCAGTGTGACGGATCGTTCAGTCTCAAGGAAGGGCAGCCAGGCTGCAGGTTACACAGGTGTTGAAATGCAGTTATTCTGAAAGATGGTGTGAAACAAGGACCAGGCTCAGGAGACACGGTTCTGGCCATCTGACAACACAGTCACTTAGAAATGGTGGTGTGACGAGCAGCACCTCCCGGAAAAGCGCAAGGACCAAACACTGGTGCTTGGACCAGTGGATGTGTGTGCATTCCTCCGAGGACAGAGAATTCCTCAATGTTCCCCTCCACCACTCCTCCAAGTTGTTTTGCTAATGACCAACCAGGGACAACATTCTTAAACAACCCTGCCAGAAACCAGATAGCACACAGAACCAGAGGCCTGGAAAGCGGGGCTTGGGCTGGGTCAGGCCCAGGCTCCCGCTCCTGGATGGCAGGGCAGACCAGACACCCAGCCTAGCCTCCCATCCCAAGGCCCCTTTCTGACAAGGGCTCAACTCCTGCCAGCTCCAGGGTGTCACAGGAGCCCCCACCGCAGACCAGCCCCAGGTCAGCCACCATGAGGCTAGCGTTCTGGCGACAAGCCTAGTGGTGGATGCTTCTTTTGGCCTGTGGGGCTTCCTGGGTCTGTGGAGTGAACCCCCGGAACTCAGCCCCCCTCCAAGAAAGGAGCTTGTGACCCCTGGGCCAGAGTCTCCATTCTAACATGCTGAGTGAATCTACTACCAGAGAGAGACCCCCGATGGCCAGTGCCATGCCACCCAGAGACTGGAGCATCCGATGGCTTCACACCCACCCACCCGCACACAGGGCAGGCCTGCAATGGGTTTGATCAGCAGAAGTTTCCAGCTTGAGGCATTTTGGGAAAAGAACAGAGCTACATGGGAAAATGTAGAATTCCCAGGGTTTCATGCTTAATTTAGACCTGGCTGGTCACTGTGGTGGCGCTGAGTGCTGGGCTGTGGCCACGTCCTGAGGAGCCAGCAGGAGAGGGGAAGCTGGGGTGGGGGGGCTGTGGACCACACAGGCTTGGTTTCAGGCGCAGCAGCCACCCGTCGCTGCGCTCTTAGGAGTTCAAGGTACTGCCCAGAGGAAGCCCGTGGGTGAGGACAGGCACCTCCGGGCAGTGTAAGTGCAGACCCGGCCTTGCACAAAGGGCTCCCATGTTCTTTGGGGAGTGTGGCTGAGGTGCTCGCAGCCCACCCCAGGCAGTGCGGGGGCACCAGAGCCCAGAAGACGGCACACCCAGAAGCTGAGCTCCTCCGGGGCCAGCAGGGGTGCACCCTCACCCCCTGGCACGCTCCCGGTCCCAGGCACGGCCTGTTCCTCTGCCCGCAGCCTCCCCGGCACTGCCCCACTGGCTCTTTCCTGTCAGTTGAGATCTGGGGACCACAGTCACTCTCTCAAGTCGCCAGCTCCCACTGTGGGCAGAACCTCTCCATGTGGGACACGTTCATGTTCATCCCAGTTGCTGTTTCCCCATCTTCATCATGTGTCCTCAGTACAGGCTACTCTGACGTGGGCTGAGCGAGCAGGCACAGAGGGAAACTGACCAAGGCAGACAGCACCCCACCTCCCTCCACTCCTCAGACATGGGGCTCACACCTGGGCCAGTCCCCCAGCAGTCTCCCTCAGGGTCTCTGTCGCTGGAGTCAGAACAGCCACTCTGCTCAGCGAACATGTAAAACCACTCCACGTGGTTAAGAGTTCACAACAAGGAACCTGAGGGCAGGGGTGGATGAGCCATGTCAGCCAATAGTACCCAGGCAGTCCCATGGGCAGCAGAGCCCTGCCACCCCACCAGCCTGGGCTCAGGAGCAGACCAGGTGATGAGATGGGGACAGCACTGCTCAGCGCTGAGTGACACGGGTCCAGACACCCACGTCCTCCCAGAGTGTGTCTCTGAGGATGTTTCTCAGCAGCACCCCGAGGACAACCTGGGGACACAGTCCAAGGCAGGGGACACGCCTACAGAAGCAGCAGGGCGCAGGCAGAACACGCTGGGCAGAAGGCACCTCCTGGTCAGGCAGGTGGGATTGCCCACAAGCCCCTTCCTGATTGTCACACCCGGGCCCGGGCCCAGTCCTCTCCTGTGTGGCTGGCATTTCCAACAAGGCCTCAGATGTGCTAACTCTCTGATGCCAGCAGTCACCCGAACAGAACAGGCTCAGAATAGAAACCAAAAATAGCACAGGCTCTCTCAACAGACGCTGGAGAATCCTAACAGCCCTGACTGCATGCCAGAGCGTCTGCTTGCTGAACCTCAGCAAGAATTCGCAGGTGAGGAAGTTGGGCACAGAGAGGGTAAGAAACTGGCCTGAGCCACATGCCAGCACGTGGCAGGACCAGGACTTGCTCCCAGATCTCTGGCTTCTGGTCCTATCCTCTTCATCTCGTCTAACTGTTTGGCTTCAGACAAACCCCACACTACCATGAGAATAGTGAATCTTTCCTCGCTGAATCCAGAGGCTTTGAAGGCCCCCTCCTGTCAGGTGCTAAACAGGCAGTGAGACAAGACAGAAATAACCACCCTCCTACCCCTGCTCAGCCCGTATCCAGCTCTGCAAGCCAAGTGGGCAGGAGCCCAGACACTGGAGCTAAAGGGCCAGCCCCTGCCCGCGTGCGGACGTGAGGCCCAGGTGGTGTGGTGCTGTCCTGGGATAGGTCCCTGGTGTTCCCAGAGCCTTCCAACACGGCCCACCAAGGAGGGGCCTTTAAGGTTCTTCCCAGAAAGCATTGCCCTGGAAAGCGTCGGGCCCCACAGACGGCAACAGGAGGAAAGCTGGAGGGTGGAGGCCTGCGCATCAGACTTCAAGATGACGTAAACATCAGCCCGTCAGAACTCACACCTTACAAAACGGGACCTCTTCGGTGACTGCTGCGTCTTCTGCTGAAGCAGCCACATGGGCTAGAACAACCCGAGAGCTCTGATTACTCTTTTAAGAACAGCCGTCGTCTGAAGTACCACCAGGAAAAAACTGGTCTCAGTGCCGAAAAGTAAACTTCCTCTTTTGGTTCAGAATAAAAATACGACTTCCCTCCTTCCTCCTCTGCTGGATATGTTCCCAGGATTTTATTTCCTCAGGACCGCTGACTGGACTCTCAAATGTCAGCGTCAGCCCAGAGAAGGTCTTCCAGCCACCACTCTGTCCTTTTATACTTTTATGACATATGAGCTGCTGGGCACACACAAGAGAACACACCAGCCTCATGTGGGCACAGACGATGCGCCCCTGTCACCCAGACCCCTTCCCCTCATACCCTCGGCTCCCCTGTGCCCCCATCCTCCCGCAGCCCTGCCCCAGATGCACAGGTGTCCCACCGGCTGTCCCGGCCTAGATAGGGGCAGGGGCTGCGTCCTGGGCTTCCCCATGGGCATCATTCCTTGTGTCCAACGTGCGAAAAGCATTGGCTAAACCCTCCGTCTGTCTGCACTGTGACGAGGAAATGACGTTACAAGAGAACAGCAAGAACGTTTCTAAAATGCTGTGCAGACGTCGCTGTGTGCCCTGTGAGGTGGGGGGCGGGTCTGGGGGCCTCACGCACTGAGGAATCTGGACCTGCCAATTTGTTACTCCCCTTCCAGATCTCCGTCAAACCCTCCAAGTAAGAGTCATATGGTTAACACTCACAGGGCACTTCTGATGTGCCAGGCGCTGTGTTAGGAATCCTCCTCTTTAATTCTTAATATAAGCTGCATTATTGTGTGCTTAATATTTTTCTTCAAATCGATCTACTTTGTTTTTGGTCACATTCAGCTTGTGGGATCTTCGTTCCTGACCAGGGACTGAGCCAGGGCCATGGCAGTGGAAGCACAGAGTCCTAACCACTGGACCACCAGGGAAGTCCCTAAGTCAATTTACTCCTAAATTCAAATACCAGCATTAAGTAATCACATACACGAAATCAGGTATCATGCTATGGCATTTGGGCAGAGGAGGTCTATTTGTTTTTACGACGAAATTCACCATTTTAAAGTAGGCAATTCACACTCAACTTAGGATCCTCACAGTGTTGGATGGGCTTCCCAGGTGGCACTAGTGGTAAAGAATCTGCCTGCCAATGCAGGACACATAAGAGATGTGGGCTCGATCCCTGAGCTGGGAAGATGCCCTGGAGGAGGGCATGGCAACCCCCTCCAGTATTCTTGCCTGGAGAATCCCGTGGACAGAGGAGCCTGGCAGACTACAGTCCACACGGTCACAAAGAGTCTGACACAACTGAGTGACTTAGCATACATGCACAGTGTTGGGTAACAGTCACTGCAGTGGACATTTTCATCCCCTGGGAGACCCTGTTCATCGGCCATCACTACCCACTCCTCCTCTCACCAGCCCCCAGCAAGCTGCCTTCTCTGTGGACTCACCTACTCTGGACATTTCACGCAAAACCCCACAATATGTGCCTTTTACGTCTGGCTCCTTTCACTCAGAGTATTCTAAAGGTTCGTTTATACTGCATTTATCAGTACCTCATTCCTTTTTGTGGTAATTTTCTCTCACAGACCACATAAATGGACAGACCACACTTATTTACCCACTGATCAGCCAGACACCTGGATTGTTTCCATGTCTTGGCCTTCATGCACAATGCTGCTGTGAACTCTACGAATGAGTTTTTGTGTGGATGTGTGTGCTCAGCTCGCCTGGGCAGGTGCCAAGGAAGAGGGCTGCTGGGTCACCTGGCAGCTCTCAGCTTCACTTTCGAAGGACCCACCAAAGGTACCACGGCATTCTGATGATAAAAAACTCTTTAAGACAAGTAACATTCAATGGCTTCCACTTGACATTATTTTAAGAAACACTGCTGCAGCCAAAGCTACTGGAGTGGGTTTGCATGTCTGGGGGCAGAGAAGCAGCGCAGTGGAGGCAGGGCTCCTGCAGTCCTGATGGAGTCACAGCAGGCGGACTGGGGGGCGGGGAAGGGCAGGAAGCAGGCAGACGCCATACTACAGCGCCTGGCTGCCGGTGGAGTGGCAGGGACACAGAATGTCAAGGTGGGGAGGGTGTGCCCGCTTCAGGAGACGGAAGGAGGCCGTACAACAATGAAGACAATGAAGCTGGAGGTGCTGGCAGGATCAGAACAGAGAACAGAGACAGCCAAGGCAGCTGTGCCAGGGGCTGGGGCGGGCGCTGGGGGAGCCCAGGAGAGCGGGCATGGGGCACAAGTCAGAAGGCGGTGAGTGGCCATCAGCGACATCCAAAAAGGGCCAGGAGAGGGGGGGAGACACAGGAGAACCCTCCTGTGGTGCAGGGGAGGGGAGCTGAGGGGATTCAGGGCATGATGCCAACCAACAGGGATGCAGAGTCCAGAGGAGGCAGCAGGAAGCAAGCCTCAGGCTGGGAGGGCTGTGACTTCTATCCCTGGTTATGCCAACAAACAGCTCCAACACCCAGTGTGGGGCCCTCGGCCCTCCAGACCTGCTGCACAGGGCCAGCCTCTGTGGCGCAGCACGGAGCCCATCACCACCCTCCCCCACCTCCAGCCAGCATTGCAGAGCACCCCCCACCTGCTGCGGCTGCTCTGCAGGCCACCTGCGCTTCCGGCCTCCCCCGTCTCTCCCCGCTTCCTCCCACGGCCTCTGGACAGAGGCCCCGACTGTCTGCACACTGGGGCTGCCTCACAGGGCCTGGCGCAGAGCCGGGCACACAGCTGCCCCAGGAAGGAGTGACTCAACCCCACCTGCTCCCACGCTGCCCCAGCCTCGGCTGCTCCCCACATTCTCACCCAACACCCAAGTCCAGGGCCCCCAGAATCTCACGGGGTGTGGAAACATGGGCTGTGATGCTGCTGGGGGTTAAAAATTACCACAAGTTGGAGTTGGAGAGAGAGCTGCCCCCACACGTTTTCGTCACCTCACTAATCTGGTTCCTCCTCAGGAAAATGGCAGCAGCAGCCTTGGAAGCCAACAGATGCCCCCATGAAGGATCTGAGTGGATGGAGGTGAGACCCTTCACTCCTCCTGCAGGGCCCATGGCTGCTCGCACGCCTTTGCCGCACCCTCTTTGGTCCCATTGGGCACCTCCCCCACCCAGGAGAAAAGCACGACTGGAGAGGCCCATGTCTGGCAAGGCGGCACTGACTCAATTTCACACTAAAGTTAACAAGCAGAAACAAACCGCAGCTGGCATACCATGTAATTTTTTTAATTCTTAAAAGATTAGAAGTATGCTGCTGAATGTCAAAACACAAAAACCAAAAAGAAGTTAAAGTTGTTATTTTCCTTTTGGTTTTATCTCCATTAGCCAAATACTTCTCTTCAAACAACGTTTACGTTGCCTTTGTCCTACTTTGTTGAGGAAAATAATCATATAGGAGTGAGTTTCCAGCACGGATGACAGTGCACACACAGATCTGCCCAGAAAACACTCCACTTTAGAGAAAGACGTGTTTCCTGGCCTCACTGGCCACCAGCCTCCTACTCCCTCGGTCAGCCCGGGGACGACCAAGGGGAGGACGGGTCCTTCGGCATACCTGTGCTTCACAGGAAGACAACGAAACCTGGGGAGGCCAGCCTGCTCACTCACTGACCGCAGGCTCGGCTGCTGCTGGCCAAACTCACCGAGGTGACTGCTGAATTTATTGATGGCTTACTATGTCCCCCAGCCTGCAAGGGAAGCACTTCACAGGAAAGTAGAGAGGGTGAACGAGGCAGTGACCACCGAGGAGGCTCAGTGCCAGCTCTTCAGCCTCAGGACCCAAATAGAACTTACGCAAGGCTCCCGAGTCCTTCCTTGAAGACTACCACATGTTCTAAGCTGCTCCCTGGAGGACTCATAGTCTCTCCACCAACCAGCTTCCAAGGCGGGCCTACCAGTGGCAGGTAATTTGCACCTGGCAGCCCCAACTTGCAGTGACCTCTCCCTTGGGCCCAGGATGCCCACTCCCCCTCTGTGGTCATCATTTCTGTGCACCAAGGACTTCCAGTCCACTGCCTCCTGGGCCTGTAACAGAACTGTGTTCCCTGCTCCTCAGGGATCAGCCATGACCCTAGCCAGTAAAACATGGCAGAAGGGAAGTGTGACGTTCTGCATCCAGCACCTCAGAGACCAGTTCCCCGCAGCGTATGTGTGGGGGGTGGTGGTGGTGGAGGCCTGTGTCTCGGCCAAAGAGAAAGGATGAGATGCCCAAGCATGCATGTGGCCCTGGAGTTCACAGCAGCATCGCTCCTAACAGCCAGCCAGTGAGAAGAGCTTCCCTTCACAGATGAATGGGTAAATACACAACAAAACGTGGTATACCCATACAGCCTTAACAAGGAAGGAAGTAGAGGCACAGAGAGGGCCACTTAGGGTTGGCCCTGCAGGTCAGCAACAAAACTGGACCCTCCTACCGGGCCCTCCCCTGGCCTCAGTGAGACCGAGAGAGACGTGGAGCTGCGGGGACACGGACAGGCCCTCAGAGGCCAGCTGCACTGGCCTGGGACTTTCTCTCTCAAGTGACTGGATGCTCAGAAGTCACCAGTTCATTGGGCACTGTGCTTGGCCCCTTCCACATCACCTCCTGCGAGGCGGGAGGCCTTGGGGGATGGATTCCAGGTTACATCCTGTGAGCCTCATGGCACAGGTTTTTAAACATCTTTTATTTCTGAGAGCTTGATTCAGAAGCAGTGCGCCAATGAAGCTTCTTTCTTTTAAAGAAGACAGTATTTGTTCCCCTCCTCCTAGTTTTAACCCAATTTTCTTTTTCTTTCCTCCCAATGGCCTTTAGTGGCCTACCACATAGATTTCTTCACCATCCACTGGCTGGCAGAGCAATGCCACAAATCATTGATGCAGACCCCCACACACACACCAGGCCCACCGCCCACACAGGACACACAGCCTCAGGGAAGGCCAGTACCTCCTTCCCAGAGATGCCTGTAACCAGCCAGGCAGGCAGGGAAGTGGGGACCCCTCCCCAGCATGGCAGAGCTGCTCACAGGGCCTCAGGCTGGGCACAAGCACGTCCACACCAAGGGCCCCAGAGGGAACTCACTCAGCACTGACGTGTCGTGGGTCACCCCAAAGTGACCCGTGGACCCACAGCCTGGACTGGAACAGAGGGAGCTGGTGAGCCCCAAGCAAACACGTTCCTGAAGAACGGGCCTGCTTTTTCTTTCAGAGCCTCCAGAAAGGAGAGGCATAAACCACCCACGACCACCTCATCATAAACCAACCTGACCTCAGTGAGGGAGGAGGTTTCTCCAGAAACCCAGGATGACAGGCTGGACGCCACTCCAGCCCAGAAGGGAAGGTTTCGAAAATCCAGCACCCAGGCACCTGGCCCTGGGAGAATGCCACTCCCTGAACTACATGGTAAATGGCAACCTGAGCCCCGAAAGCCGAAAGCCGTAGCTGACTCTGCCCGGGGAGGCGCCGCCCTCTCCGTAGTCTCTGAGGCTCGCAGAGCCAGCAGTCTTTCACTCCACTGTTCAGCCCCAAAGTCATCCTCCCTGCAGGCCACCCTGTCTACACGCCCCATCCTACATGCCCCATCCCAGCACCAGCCTGCCTGCCAGGGTCTCCTCCTCCCCCTCCCACATCCAACTGCTGAATAAGCCCCTCATTCCCCAGCCTCGCCCCCAGCAGTGCTCTCTCAGCCACAAGACCCCACACCCATAGGAAGGGAATGGGGGACAAACCACAGAAGGCAGCTGACCTCTTCCCAGCTCAGCCATCCAAGGGAAAGCTCTGTGCCATCCCGTGACGGTCACACAGGCCACAAAGACCCCTGGGCACTAAACAAACAACTTAGAGAAAACACACCAAAACGTTAAATGCAATTACAGTGACAAGGCTAGTTCTAGCTTGGCCCCTCCTACTTTTATGAACTTCCCACATTTTCTTTCATTACCATTAAGACAGGCATCATCAACATTCCCTGAGAGACACAGCACAGAGAAGAACCAGCCTGAAAACACTTGGTCAGCATGTATGTTTTATCAGAGCTGGCTTTAGTCTTTGGAAAAACTATGGATAATCAGATGGTGAAGAGGGAAAAAAGTTACCAAGATTCTTGCTCAAAGTCAAGAGAGCCTAATGAAAAAAACCTGGGAAGAGGGAGAGAGAGAGAGGGAAGAAATAATAAAGGGTTTGGTTTTGTTGTTTAAAGAAAGCATTTGTTTCTCTTTCATCAAGTATTAACATCTACCTAACACCTTGCAGTCAGGTTACATGGTGATTTCTTAGGCTACTTACTTTACTCTCCTGCCAATAAAGAATATTTTTTTAAAATCAAGAAGAAATGTATTTTCGGTCATAATTTATTCCTTCTCTCAATTAGAGCAGGGAGAGTGCTCCTTTAACACACAGGCAGGGTCAGATTAGTTGCAAAGACCCTGCTGTGAATGCCTCCTTATCCACTGGTCTTCTCCAGAACTGCATTCCACAGCAGACGGCAGCCTGACTGGGCCCCACACACAGGCTCTGGGGCCTGGATGGGCCAAGGACGCTGTCACACAGTCACGCTCCCACCAGGCAGGCCCAAAGCCCTCAGAGCAAACTCTACAGCCACTCAGCCCTGGTCTGTCCATGAGGTGAGGCCTCTGCGGGCTGGCCAAGGAGAGCTCCTGTTGGTTCCTCCAGCAAGAAGGCCACCAGGAGCTACATGATCCACCTGACTGCTTCTCCGAGCTCAGGCCACCATCCTTTGCATCTGCTGTCCTCCCCAACTCCATCCTTTCTGCCTATGTTTCCTGCCTTGTTGCTAAAAAGAAGGAAAACAGCAGTGGCTCACAACCCCCGCCTCTGAGGGGGATCTGTGTTGGGATCTCTGGCAAGCTTCAGGAACTTACTTATGCTCAGGCCTCACCCAGAATAATTAGAAACAAAGGTGATGGGGGCCTAGCATTTGAGAATCACTGGCTCAGAGGAAGCCAGGAGACACAGCGAATAGCAAGTGAATGAAGAAACCCAGGCAACAGGGAAACAGAAGGGGGAGAAAAAAAAAGCAGGGCCAGAAAGCAAGGTTAGAACCCAAGACCACACCAGAGTTGGGACAAGAGGCTGGTTCTGAGCTGAGCTTCCTGGTGGCCAAAGCAAAGATGACTCACACTGTCTACAGACAAAACAGACCAGAGTCACAGAAGAAGCTTCTCCTTGTCCTGGGGCTGAGATGAACCCCATCCTCATGTCCTCATAAGGGGACACACAACGTGACGTAGATGAAATGTGCTCCCAACACCAGGACCAGACCCCTATGAAGTGGACAAGGGCCCCTCTGCACCCGCATGGCAGCCCTTGACCCACAGTCAGCAGTTGGGCTGCCACTGACTCTTCACTGGAAATAAACTCCTACCAGAAATCAACGCCCACATCTACGCCATGCTCCCAAATCATTTCATGGTCCAGCTGACAGCCGTGTATCTAATCAGCCATCCTGAACTCAGCATGCAGTCATGAAGTCACAAGGGAACTGACTCTGTCTCACTGGGAAAAGCAAGGAAAGGCATCCACCGGTGTACCGATGGCTCCAAGAGAACATGAGAGATCATCCCCTCATCACCGTCCACCCCCAGACCCATGGCTGTGGCTGTTCAGGTTGGGAAGGGCAGGGCCTGTCCTTGGTCAGTGGCCTGCTGGTCGGGCCTCATGGCCCCCAGAGGCAGACAGCAGCCATGTGGGCCTGGGAGCCCTGAGGGGGACGCTCTGCACAGTGCGCTTCTGCAATACGTGTGTCCCCCTCAGCAGCAAGCATCTTTAAACATGTGTGTGAAAACCAATGGAGCCAAGGGTAAGGCACCTTCCTGCCCCCTCAAAGGTGACATTTTCTTTTTGATCCACACACCATATCACCATGTTTCAAACTAAGCACTGACAAGTTAAAGTGCCAACTACTCACAGCTGCCGAAGTGGAAACAAACCAAGTGTCCATCAACAGATGAACAGACAAATTGTGGTCTGTCCACATAACGGAATCTCATTCAGCCATAAAAGGCATGAAGCACTGACACTCGACCATGGGGGTGACTCTGGAAGACAGGGTGCCGACGGGAAGAAGCCAGTGACAGAAGGCCACGTGCCACATGGTTCCATTCGTGTCAACTGTCCAGCACAGGCAAATCCATGGATGCCAGGGTGGGGAGGGGAGCAGCGGCTGCTGATGGGTGCAGGTCTCCTCAGGGTGTGATGAAACCAGCTTGGAACCAGGCAGAGGTGAGACTGTACAACACCGTGAATGTGATTAATGCCGCTGAGTACTTACACTTTAAAATGGTTGCTAATGTTGCTAGTTGTGTCCGGCTCTTTGTGACTACATGGACTGCAGCATGCCAGGCTTCCCTGTCCTTTACTATCTCCCAGAGTTTGCTCAAACTCAGGTCCATTTACCACGGTAAATTTTTTTATTAAAAAAAAAAATAAAATAAGATAGCTGAACTCTCATTGTTTTGCCTTAACAGAAGTGCTAATATAATTTAACCCACATCAAGATTTTGTATAAAGATGATTGTTATGCTACAACTGAAAAAACCCAGCTTTGAACCAGAGAGTATGAACTTCAGAATTAGGACCGCTGGTGGTTAGTCCTTATTTAAAAATAAGTTCCCAAAGAGTTCACATCTGTGAGCAATACACATTGAAGCACTTATCAACAAAGTCAAGTCTCGGATTTGCTTTGAAATAATCCGGTGGGGGAGGGAGAAGAGCCTAGATTAAAACAGTCAAGCTGAACTATTCTACTTTTATAAGCTGGAAACCCTCCATAATGATAAGTCTTACTTTGTTTTCAAGCAAGTTTCCAAAGATCTCTGACCTGCTGGACAGTATTCTGTGTAGATAAAAGAACTAGATGCCTCTAAGCTGTCAAATACCAGGGGCTCAACCAGGTGCCCTCCACCTGAGCCCCACAGCACACGGTCACCTGGAGGCAGACCTGGACACAAGCAGCCACACAAAGGGCTCCCCGAAAATAACCAGAGTCCCAGGCCAGGCCACCGGGCAGCAGCACACAGAGGCGTCTGGCCTGGTCTCTCACACTGCTAACTAATGGCCCTCCAAAATGCCAGTCCCAAATTCAGCCATCAGCTGGGGTCCCGGCAACGTCTGCAAATACGGGGATCATGCACCAAAGTGCCTCTTCCACCGGACGGAGCTCACCCTCTGGGCTATGGACTAGGAACAGGACGCTGCCAGAGCCTCCTTCCCAACAGGCAGGAGAAGCTGATGCTGCAACTAACTGCCGGCTCACCCATCCCTGCTCCCTCTTCCAGAAATAGGTGTGCAGGGGAGGCAAGGCAGGTACCTCCCTCCACCCACCCCCACCGCACTCACAGAGTCGAGGGGAGCACATGCATGCAGCAGGTGTTCAACGAAACGCTGCTGTGTGGTCCTGACTCGATGGGCACTGCTCTAACGGTGCACTAAAAAGACTTGCTTCTCACAGACGCCAACGCAAGATGGAAGGTACCAGGATGGACAGAAGGGACAGGAGACGGGGGTTATGGTAAACACACCACCACCGAGAAGAGCACCAGGGAGGCCCTGCAGCGTGGGGCCCGGGTCAGCGGGGAGGCACAGCGAGGACAGAGGTCTGGGGGGCGTCTCACAGGGACACAGCAGACGGGGCAGGAAGCTCCACTGCCCTGAGCAGGCACCTGCCTCCACAGGACTCCGTGGAAGGCCGCAAGTCCCCAGAGCAGGGCTCAAGCCACGAAGGGAGGCGAGTGGACACCATAGGAGGCGTGGGGGCTGTGAGGAGCTGGCGCACGCAACCCCATCCAGAGATGGCGCCGACCCTGGCGCTGACCCAGGGTTGCCAGGCAACGGGGCAGGCCCTGGCTGCCAAGTGTTCTGATTTGTCAATGAAGCCGCAAGTCTGGATTGCTATGTAAGATCTCCTGATTTTCATGTTGGCATCTGGGGTAGACCGAATAATGGCCTCCCAAAGATGCCCTCATCCTAATCCTGGTTAGATGGCAAAGGGGAATTACAGCAGCAGATGCGATTAAGGTCTCTAATCAGATGACCTTAAAATAGGGAAGAGGACCCTGGATTATCCAGGGGGCTCCATGGAACCACAAAGGACCTTAAAGTACAAGTGGAGGCAGGCAAGCCGTGTCAGAGGGCACAGTGGGAGAGGGACGGGACTATAGATGCTGGCTTTGAAGAGGAGGGACCTCGAGGCAAGGAGCTGGAGAAGTCTGGGTACGGAGCTCCCCAGAGCCTCCAGAAGAGCCAACCCTGCCTACACCCAAAGAGCCACATGGACTAGACGTGCAGAACCTTATTGCTTTAAGCCACTGCGTGGGTGGTAATTTGTTACAGCAGCCATAGGAAACCAATACAGCAACCAAGTTCAATCTTGGAAAAGAGGCACCAACAACCCAAACAAAAGGCACCAGCGGGCTGGATGGGGCCCAGGGACCACTTCTGCCTGGTGCACATGGGGGGAGACCCGCTCCAAGCCTGGCACACAACAGCTGCTCACACATGCCCTGAGCTAAGGACTCGACCCCTCGCCCCGACAATGTCATCACACAGGGCTCCAGGGGTTCTAGAGAACACAGCCGCTTGGCTGTCAGAAGTCCTCTCCCCAGGGACCTGCTCACTAGGCAGGAGTGCTGCCCCGCCCGGCCCGGACCCAAGGAACCAGCTTCCCAGAGAGGAGGGGCAGCCAAGAGCCCCCTCCAGCCCCACCTTCAGCAACAAAAGAAAGGAGTGTAGGCATTCCAGGTCCCCAGGGAAGCCTCCAGCACCTGCTCCCAGTCACCCCGGGGTGCACCCACTCACCACAGCAGTGACATCACTTCAGTCTGTCTCAAACAGCAGAGGACCTCTTCTCACAGGAGCTCTTTCCAGCTCCCCACGCTTGGAGGGAGCAGAGTTACTCAGATCAGAGGTCGGGGAGGGGAGCACCGGGTGCCCCTTGCTGCCAAAGCCATGTGAGAACCAGGGTGGACTGAAGGCTGATTGGGGCCTCCGCTCACGCCCCGGCCTGTCTCCACCACACCCTCCCGGCTCAGCGAGCCTGACATCTCACCCAGGGCTCGTCATGGCCCGTTCCTGCTGCTTGGGGTCCTCTGCCCCCAGAACTCCCACTTTTCCTTCAAGATTCTGCTTATGAACCATCTCCTCTCTGACACCCAAGTTCATTCTCAGCGTCTGCCCACACTTTCTAAATGTCTCTCTCTTAGAGTTGACACTACCTGTCCCATGTCAGGAGCCACTCTCTGCAGATCATCAGCTACTTAAAGGCAGGAACTTACATCCTTTGTTTTTAAACTAGAGTATTTATAACACGGATTCACAACACAGTGTTAATTTCAGATACACAGCACAGTGACTCAGTAGTGTGTGTGTATGTTTCTGCAGATTATTCTCCCTTATGCTGTTGCTGCTGCTGCTAAGTCACTTCAGACGTGTCAGACTGTGTGTGACCCCATAGACGGAAGCCCACCAGGCTCTCCCGTCCCTGGGATTCTCCAGGTAAGAACACTGGAGTGGGTTGCCATTTTCTTCTCCAATGTGTGAAAGTGAAAAGTGAAAGTGAAGTCGCTCAGTCGTGTCCGACCCTTAGCAACCCCACGGACTGCAGCCCACCAGACTCACTACAAAATACTGAGTATTGTTCCCTGTGCTATACAGTAGGCCCTTGTTGGCTATCTATTTTATGTATATATATTTTTGTGGGTGTGTGCATGCTCAGTTGTGTCTAACTCTTTGCAACCCCATGGACTGTAGCCTGTCAGGCTCCTCTGTCCATGGAATTTTCCAAGCAAGAATACTGGAGCAGGTTGTCATTTCCTACTCCAGGGGATCTTCCAGACCCAGGAATTAAACCCACGTCTCTTGCATCTCCTGCATTGATGGCATATTCTTTACCACTGTCCCACCTGGGAAGCCCTATTTTATATATAGTGGTATGTATATATTAATCACAACCTCCTAATCTTTCCCTCCTAGGAACTTACATCTTATCATGTATGTATTCCTAACCTACAGTATATAACACTTGTGTGTTCAGTAAACATTAAAAGCTGAATAAACTGGACAGAAAACTACTTTTTTCTGGAAATACCATAAATGATGATATCGTGGTATGTGTTAAATACACCAGGTAAAACCTTATTTCTGACCTTTAATCAATAAAGTGCATCTACCTACATAAGGAGTTCTAAATTACAGCTATCTATTATAATTACTTTTCAGAAGTGTAATTCTACATTTTACAAGCAGTGCCTGCTGTGGTCATCACAGTTAGAGGTGAAGGAAGGAACTTGGCTTCCAGGCTGGCCCGGCAGTGTCAGCTGCACTGACGTGGCTAAGAGCCAGGCTGAAGGAGGTCACCAAACAGCTGGGCCAGAGTCTCTTCTGCTCTCACCTTGCTGACTCTGTTAACCCAGCCCACTTTCCTGGGTGACTGAAAGGTAAACCTCTGCATCCAGGTGGTCACCCAACCATCCTCCTCTGGCACGACTCCCCTAACCTGACCCCTCCCCTCCCGTCCTTCCCAGCCCATCCACAGTAGCTGAAAGGAGGTCAGGGTCCCAGCACCCCCACACCTTGTGACTGCAAAGGCTTCCGGCTTCCTCTGGCTCCAGCGTTGATGACCACCCCCCACCCCAATCCCTGACACTCCCAGGAGCCACTCTCTGCAGATCTGCAATTCAGCTTCGCAGCCCACACACACCATCAGAGTGCTCTAGAGCACTTCTGAAAACACGACTGGCTCCCTCACCACAGTTTGGGGTGCAGCCCCATCGCAGGCATTCTGAAAAGCTTTCAGGCCATGTGACCTGCAGGTGCAGCCAACAATAACTGCAGGCTCCAAGGGCATTGACAGCCACCTCCCTAGGCGGCAAGGAGGCCCCAAGGAGCCCCCTCCTCAAAGAGGGACTCCGGCCTCTTTACCCTGACACACACCCCAGGGCTGGCTCTGGAACTGTGACCCATCCAGCCTGGTGAAGGCAGCCTGGCCAGGCCCTCACCCACAGGAACTAAGCCACACTGCAGGCCCTGCCAGAGGGCACCCCCAACACTGGAACCCCAAGGCCACAGCCCCATTGGAGCCACTGGCCACCCAGTGCTCCCTGCTCTTAGGAGGCATCTGCCTGGCAGGGCTGCTTCCACAGCCTCCTCCACACACACCCCACACCCCCGCCAGGCACCCGTCCCCCATCTGCCTTCTGGCTCCCTGTCCAACCAGGTCCAGCTGTGATCTTGTCTTCTCCCTGACTCTTCCAGACTTTTCTCCACTCTTGATTTCCTGACTGAGAATCAAAGTTACAACTCAACAAACCACCAGCTTCTGCCTCACTAACACTGTTTTCTTTAGTGGTGGTAGGAGCCATGACTTTTCTCACAAACACCCAGCTCTGACCTCAGAGACCTTGTGCTGCACTCCCGCAGGCTGACGCTGCCCTCAGATAGTGGCCCTATGATCATGGAACCGCCCTGACTTGACACCCATACTTCTGCATCAACCAACTCCCTCTCAGAAAGTGGCCTAAAAGCTATTTCTGTGATCATCCGTTTCCCAATATAACCCATGACAGCTCCGAATATCAAACAGGTACTCAGGGAGGACATACTTTCAAGTAAAAATGTGAACTTTTCAGCCCATCATCATTCCTTGATTGCCATGACCTTGGGGGAGGCAGACACAGAGAAGGGGACAGACTCCAGCTAGCAACCTTTAGTTCTCAGGATGTACTCACCCCATAGTCTTAGAGAGTTTACAAAACAACCAACTCAAGTCCAAACCTCCAGGGCCTCCCAAGAGCACAGGGCAGGTACTGACACATAGCTGTTTATCACCCCTTGGCTTGGGAGCTGCAGGCAGTTTTCAAACCTTGGGAAAGTGATCACACCCCAGCCTCCTCACCCATGGGAGGTAGGATCAGAAAAATGACCTGTGTGCTAGAAGGCATGCATGTGTGAACCGCCTACTGAGGAAGGTGAAGCATCATATTTTTTATTTATATTCAACATTTTTAAACTACCAAGTTTTTCGGTATGAATTTGATCACATTTTAACAACAGCATTACCAGAGCATTTTTTAGTCCTAAACTCCCATGTGCTATGTTTACAGAACGAATGTGTAGAGTTTCAGGATCACAGAGTTAAAAAAAAAAAAAAAAAAGCCCCTTCTCTCCAAGAGCAATTTGGGCGATTACTTTAGCACAGCTTTACTAACATAAAACCCATCACCAGCCACACAGACTTCCTCCCACCAGTCCAGCCAGGCTCCCCCCAGGTTCCTGCTCTACACAGCCAGGCAGCTCTGGGTCTCAGAACTGACTTCTGCACCTCTGGGCAAGGAGGGGAGGTGTCACAGAAACAGCTCATGAGGCCCTAAACTCAGACAGGCGAGGATTCAGGTCCTGCCAGCACCAGGTGGGTGCCCATGAACAAGCCCGGCCCCTCTGAGCCCCAGCTCTGCTCCCCTGTGAAGCGCCTGCCTCTGGGTTGCTGTGAGGTACAGTGAGGCAGTGGGCACACCTGGGACGGCTGCAGGACGAGGCCACGGAAACACTATGGTTTTCAATCTGACACAGGTGGCGGCAAATATCAGCTGGGGCAATGACTGGCTGTGTGGCCTGAGGTCAGCTGCTGAACCCCTCTGAGACTTAGTTTCTGCATGGGCGAAAGAAGTAGTGACGGGTCTTGGAGGATCCCTGCGCCCTGTGGAAGGAGTTGCACAGCGCCAGGCACAAAGGAGGCACCCAAAGATTGGCAGAGCTCACACACACCCACGTGTCTGGTTTTGACGGACAAGATGATCATTACTACTGGAAAAAAAAAGTTCCTTCCAAACTGCAAACACCAAAGACTATGAAATCACTCTGAACTGCTGGAGGGAGGAGCAACTTCCATTAACACCAGAGGCCACCACCAACAGCCCCGTGGGAGTTTGCTCCTGTCCAACGCCACGTCCCCTGCCCTCTCTCAGCTGCATTTCTCAAGAGCCTTGACAGCGAACATCTTGCTTGATGTGTGGGAATGAAGAACCAGCTTTTCAAACAGGATTCTGGACTTGAACTGCCTCTTCAAACAGCACTGACGTCTACGTTCCCTTCGTTAAGGACAACATCCTGACTAACCCACAGAGTCATCGTGCTGTGACCACAGGTCAAATTACAATCACGTAAGAACAAGTGAAAACATCACTGTGAGAAACTAAATTCCCTTCCCAAACGTCAAGCCACCATCTCACTCAGAGCACTTGGGAGGCAGCAAGGACCTGCTGCTGGTGACTCTCGAGCACAGCCAGCCAGTGCAGACTCCTCACTGGCCTTCCTGGTCTGTCCTGTGGGCATGCATTCCCAATCTGGCCCCAGAACCAGCAGCATCAGAGAACACCTAGTAACTGGCTGAAAAAGCCCATTTTCAGGCCTCACCCCAGATCCATTGGGTCAGAAATTCTGGGGGCATATCCACCCTCTGAACGATGCTAATATGCACCAGGGGCCACGGAAGACCACTCCTCTATCTGCAGCGGTTATTACTGGACTCTCTAGAGACAAGGAAAGCAAATCTCAGTGATTAAAGTGCCCAAAGCCATCCAGCCAGGAGGCCAATTTGTACCCACACCTGATTCCAAAGCTGTTGCATGGTCTCTGCAGCCAAACTGTCTGTGCCATTTGGTGTCCTCAGCTACGGAACCCTGTTCTGTGAAGCTTACTCTTCCTTAAGAGGGGGGAGTGACAGGAAGGATGAAGCCTGCACTCAGAAATAATGAATTATAGATGCTTTTAAACCCATATCATGCATCAGCCTGAATGGTCAGTCACCACTCAAGCTGAGCCTGATTCTCCTGGCTCCATTCACAATTCACGTGCCAGGAAGCGGATGGGGTCCCTTCCCTGGCAGCTCTGTGCACAGTTCCAACCACCACTTCGACCAGGTAAGGGACACGGCTGCCTGCTCTGTCTCCAGAGGCCTGGCGCGCTCCACCCAGATCAGGGCCCGCAGGAAGGCACAAAGCAGCCCCAGCACCTGGGTGCGCCGGGCTGAGTCACCAGAAGGAATCCCATGCACGTGGGGGATCGTAACAGTGCTGAGGATCTGCTCAAAAGAGAAAGGCCATTCTCTAAACCCAAAGCTGAAACTCAGCCTCTATCAGTTCAAATGGTCCATTCAAACCTCAGTGTCTTCACAGACACTAAAGTTAGGAAAAAGACACACATCTCCTTGTTCACAGTTCCCAGCCCTCTAAATAAACGTGGTGGTTTTCAGGTCACAAGTGTGTCCTATAACAGAAATGAGCACTCATCATGTGGGGTGTTCTGCAGGGGTTGGTGGAGTAGGAAGCACCTAGCTTTGGGAACCACACAGGCCTGAGTTTGACTCCTGGCTGGGTCAGCTCCTCGAAGGTTACTTAACCTTTCTGGGCCTGTTTTTCCACTCACAATGGGTGGCAACCCCTGTGTTGCATGTGGATGTGAAGACAGAGGGGAATTATATTCAACAAGAGTCTGCTGGAACAACTTTGCATTTCAAGCCATCAAGAATCTGGAAGGTAGGTGCGGTCAAACAAGCATGTGGACAGAGGCTACTCAACACACCCTCTCAGCCGCATGGACACTTACTTCACTGTTTGCTTTTCTCAACGTTTATTTTTAAACACCTTGAACAAACTAATTAAGACCAAAGAAAATTCCACTGAGGAACTTATCAGAAAGCTTGTCAATTTTCAAAAACTCAACAGATGGAGACAAACAGAGATTTCACAATGCATCTGGCAAAACCAAACGTACTCTCTCCCACCTCATCAATCCTGATAATCAGGTCACCCCGTGGTATTCAGTCCTCCACCAACTAACAGCTGGGCTTAGAACAAGTCTTTTCACCCCAGGACTCAGTTTCTCAGAAGAGATTAAGGCATCATAACATCTGGGGAGTCATCACCTGTCTAAATTCAGCCCCATCACCTATTGGCTGCATGACCTTGAGCACAAGACTTGCGCTCTTGGGCCTCAGTTTCCTCATCTGTAGAAGGGGGATAACACCCACTTGACTGGCACAGGACTGCTGGACCAACAGCAGCAGTTCTGGAAAGAGCAAGACAGAACCGTGGATCCTGCAGTGGGGATGGATAAGCTTGTTCCCTGCTGCCCACCACCCAGGACTCCTTATTCACATTTCATGCTACACTGGATGAAAATCTTTTTTCTTTTTTTAAAAATATTATTTGGCTGCATCGGGCCTCAGTTGTGGCTCATGGGCTAAGTTGCCCTGCAGCACGTTGGACCCAGTTCACTGACCAGGGATCAAACCCACATCCTCTGCCTTGCAAAGCTGCTTCTCAACCACGGGAGCACCAGGGAAGTCCTGGAAGACCTGTTTAGGTAGAACACCTGAACTAAGAGCCCAGCAGACAAAAGCAGAACTGGATAATTCCTCACATCCTCCATCTCCCAAATCCAAGCCCTTTGATTTCTCCAAGGCTCAGAGTCAATAGATCCTCAGCCATGAAACAACAGCCACAGTACTCCACACCCTCCAATTCACCAGGAAGGTTCTGGGGAAGGAGGAGAACAGCTGCCAGAGAGCTTTGAAAACTTAAAGGCACTTCCCTAGAAAGTAACAACAGCAGCCCTGTGCGTGAAAATCCTTCAGCACTTCAGGCAACAAAGAACTGAATGCTGCCACTCTCCCTAATGAAACCGAAACAATAATAATAATTATTATTATAATAAATGCCCACTCCTTGCGGCTGCTGCTAAGTCGCTTCAGTCGTGTCTGACTCTGTGTGACCCTATAGAGGCAGCCCACCAGGATCCCCTGTCCCTGGGATTCTCCAGGCAAGAACACTGGAGTGGGTTGCCATTTCCTTCTCCGCCCACTCCTTAGGTTTAGGAAAAGCCAAGCCATTGAAATAAATCAGAGAGACTTCCCTGGTGGTCCAGTGGCTAAGACTCCATGCTCCCAATGCAGGGGGCCTGGGCTCGATCCCTGGTCAGGGCACTAGATCCCATATGCCATAACTAACACCTGGTGTAGCCAAATAAATATTTTAAAAAATAAAATAAATCAGTGTCACAAGTAATTCTCAACTACTTTTGCAGGGCTCTTATCAGAATCCAAACACTCAGGAAACCAACGTCTTGTCATGGAAAACAGTTACACAGAGAGTCACCTGCATTTCTAGAGAGGATTTCCATAGAGGATGGGGCATTTTTCAAGACTGTACACACCATGCTAGCTTTCATCATGCGAGTCTTACATTTCTTCACACCTCAGGCACATGCTTGGAGTCACACACCCTGCTGGGAGAGAGGTCTCCCCAGAGCGCCCCATCTGCCAGGCGCAGGGAGGCAAGAAGCCTGTGTAAACCCAGATCAGTACACCCTACAGCACAACCCAGACATGCTCCTGGCCAGGGGGCTGGTGGGATGCAGTCCTGTATTGTGCCTCACCCTAATCAGCACTTTACCAAACTCTTCAACAGCCAGTAACTCATCCAGGACAGTGGAGGACAGCCTGGCCTGCTGTAGTCCATGGGGTTGAAAAAAGTAGGACACGACTTAGCAACTGAACAACAACTCATCCAGTGGGCTTCCCTGATGGCTCAGTGTTAAAGAATCTGCCTGCCAATGCAGGAGACCCAGGTTTAATCCCTAGGTAGAGAAAATCCCCTGGAGAAGGAAATGGCAACCCACTCCAGTATTCTTGCCTGGAAAACTCCATGGACAGAGGAGCAAAGGGGTCCTTGGGGTCACAAAGGGCTGGAAACAAGTGAGCAACTGAGCATGCATGCAACTCATCCAGTGCTTACAAAAGAAAAATTCAGTAAGACTGGTAAGGATGACTGACCCAATATTAATACTAAAGAAGCAAAAAAGTTTTAAAAATGTAAAAATACAGTACAGTTTTTTTTTAATGCAGATAAATAAAAAATGAGAAGATCTTGGCAGACTCTGACACAATCACCTGTACCAAACACAATTTCTGGAATGAGCACCACTCAGGAACAACCTGTAGGCCCTTTGGATGTTAATTTAAATACAGATGAAAACTTAATTATCAGTGCAAATTCAATCCCTGCTGCGCAGGATTCAGCATACGATCTGTTAGCACCTAACATGTTTTCTGCCAAATCTTCATTATCTTACATAATTGGAAGAGGGCAAGGACAATTAAAAATTAAAATTCACCTTTTTCAATCATTTTAAGCTCCTCCTGGAGGTGCAAAGAAACAACTCCTACTTCTCACCTTTTTCTGTTCAAGTTCTTAGTGAATGTTAAAAAGAGGAGAGGGATAACCCTGAACATCTCTCTAAAAAGAAATTCTAAAATATCCCAGAGAGAGCCCCGAGCCCAAGCTTCTAGTTCCGGCACCGACGCTGTATCACCGCATGACCCAGTGCCTCTCTCTGGGCCTCAGTTTCCCCAACTGAACCCTCAAGGTGGTTAAACTCATCCTCCTTCCAGCACAGGTTCCCACGCGTCCCCAGGGCAGCTAAAGGGCAAAGGGCCCCAGACGGAGCCCATGGGCGGAGGAATGGGTTCCCACAGGCCCCTGCCGGGATTTCTGGGGAGAGCGAGCTGTCCTCCCCCTTCCCCCTCGCAAAGCCACCGGGCCAACTCCGGGTTGCAAACAAAAACCTGTTGGCACGGACTCCTCTCGGAAGAGCCGGCCTCTCCCAAGGCGCTGGGCTCCCGGGAGCCGCCCCACGGGGAGAGAGACGAAGGGTCCCCTGGAAAAGGCGGCCCCACGCACCCCTTCACCCACCTCGACCAGCTCGGCAGGACCGCGGGGCGGGGTCTCTCCATCCCACGCGGAACAAAAGGCAGCTGGAGCCTGGCTCCGCCGCCCCCGTCCCCGCTGTGCCGTGGGGTGGGGAGGGCGAGCCCGGTCCCTGCGGAGGGGAGGGGGCCCGCGGCGGCCCAGAGAGGGGCGGCAGGCACCTGGACGAGGGCGGGGGCGCCCGGCCCGGGGAGGAGGGGCAGGGTGGGTCCAGCGGAAAGGTGGACGGCGAGGCCTGGACTGGCTCCCGGAGCTGCGGCGGGCGCGGGAAGCCCGGGGCTCCGAGGATACCAAAGGAAGAGCTCCCTGAGGGGAAGGCGGTGGGCGGGGGGAGGGGGGGGTCCCTGCAGAGGAATGAGGACCCAGACGGGAGGGGCCGTGCTCCAGCCCGTGGGGCGGGGCCTGCTGGGTAAGAGGGGATCCCGCCAGAGGTGGAGACCCGGCTGGGACTGAGGGGTGCATACTCCGGGAGGTGGTAGGGGGAGCCGCGCTCTGGGGGCGCTCTGGGGAGGGGCAGGGTCTGCGCCCTCGGTCCTCTCCGGCCCCCGAGCCCCAAGGCCCCGGCTCACCTGCGCTCCGCCGGGCCGACCCGGGTGCGCGGCTGCGGCCACCAGTAGAGCTGAGGAGGCGGGAGCGACTGGAGCCCGAGGAGTCGCAGCCGCTTCCAGCTCGGTTTGACACCCACACACCAGCCAACATGGCGGCCGGGAGGGGGCGCGCCGGCTGCGTGCGCGCGCCCGCCGGCCCCTCCCCTCCGCCCGGCCCAGGTCCCGAAAGGCCCCGCCCCCTGCCGTCTGGCCCCGCCCCGTGTCCCGAGGGCCCGCCCTTCCGCCCGGCCCAAGTCCCGCAAGGCCCCGCCCCCTGCCATCTGGCCCCTCCCCGCGCCCGCTGGCCAGGGTCCCAGCCAGCCCAGGCTTCACTTCCTCTGACCCCGCGACCTCCCTCGGGTACCCACGACCCCACGCAGACTACCCAGCCTTCCCACCACACCCCACAGCCCACGCCCCAATACTCTAAACAACGCCCAAAACCTACGCACGCGTGCCAACGACCCCGCACCACTGCACAAACCGTGGCAAATTCACCCCTGAACCCACGCACACGGCAAACTTCACTCAAACCCCACAAATCCCCCCACATCCCAGGCACGTCCCACAGGTCCACACACCCTCTCCTTCACACACACACGCCCAGAGCCCCCAGCCGAAGCTCAAACACGCTTCCCCTCGCAGTGTGCGCTTGTAAACATTATCAAGTCCGGGAGGTGGAGCCGGATGGTAGGGGTGGGTGATTATGCAGGGGCGCTGGGTGCTGGGGTACGAGTGTTACCTTTGGTGAAAATTCACTGATGTATGCTACAGATGTGTCACTTAACGTATGCATTCTACTTCAGTAAAACACACCTGAAAATTATTCTGAGATTGGTGCAGATGCTTTGCTAGACTGCTAATGGCATCACCGACTCTGTGGACATGAGTTTGAGTGAACTCCGGGAGTTGGTGATGGACAGGGAGGCCTGGCGTGCTGTGATTCATGGGGTCGCGGAGAGTCGGACACGACTGAGCGACTGGACTGAACTGAACTGAACTGAACTGAATGGCATTGTGACCCTAAGAAGGTGGGGCAGTGGGTTCACCCTCCTCCCCTGAGGGGCTTATAGACCCCCCCTGGTGCAGGTTTGCCCCTTCACAGGGCCTCACACTCTCACATAGGAAACACCTCCTACCTTCAGTTCAACCAGGGCCCACAAGACACCTGCTATGTGCTAAGAACCATGCTGGAGGAGGGCCAGACCCTGAAGAGGAGCCCAAGCCCAGCTTGCTTCAGTCACAGTGGGGTCAGCAGAGACCCCTCACAGCAGGGTCTGGGGATGCATCAGGGCTTCCTGGGTTGGCAGAGAGCACCCTCCTGTACCCTGTGATCCAAGGAGGCCTGGGTGACCTCAACACTATGCCAAGTTCTGGTTTCGGGGGGGCTGTGTCCAGAAGTCCCACTGTGCCCTCACTGGCAAAGGCATGGAAGGCAAATCACTGTCCTTCCCCGAGCCCCATATTCCTTTTGCCTGTGTGAGAGGAGATGGGGATGACAGCCCTCTGTTCTCACTAGCCGGAATCTAGACTGCCCTTCTCTGGCCACAAGATAAGAGGGAGAGAAGGAAGGAGAGAGAAGACTGGAAGGAGTGATGAGGGGGAGGGGAGAAGCCAAGAGAGACACTAACACCTCTGCAAAGCCATGAGGCCATCATGCCTTTGAAAAGTCTGACAGTGGTAGTCCCAGAGGCCAGAAACCGCTTGTTAAACCTGCCTTCAGACTCCACATGCCTTCTCCACCAAAAAGTGAATGAAGCTCTGTGTGCCTGCCCCTAGAGGCAGGAACCTGAGCTCCCCATTTTGAACCTGGTCCACCCCCATCCTGGAGCACCCTCCTGGTGAGCCCCAGCTCTCTGCTGGGCCTTCCTGGGCCTGCAGGAGGGCAGTATTCTCGCTGAAGTCATGGCCCTCCACCCCCAAAGAGTCTGCAGCTACAGATGAACTTGTGCCCACATGCAGCAGGTGCCCGGTACAGGCTGGAGTGCTGTCCACAGATTCTATAGACCAATGCTGCCACTAGGACTCCTTGGGAGGATGGACTGCAGTCTAGCTGTCCTATCCACATGTAAGCACTTGAAACGTGGCCAGTGCAACCAAGAAGCTGCAGTGTCAAGTCCTTATTTAACTTTAGTTGATGAATTTAAACAACCACGTGGCCCCACCAGGCATCACGCTGGCCCCAAACCTCACCACGACCCCTCAAGGTGAGCCTTCATATTGTTCGCATTTTACAGGAAAAAAGTGAGGTTTGGAGAGATGCCGGGCTGCTTCACCCAGGCCAACATTTGCCTGCAGAATCCAGTCCCTTCTACACCCAGCTTGCAAATCTGCACTGCCACAGAGATTTAGGAAAGAGAGCTGGATGTAGATAAAGAGATGATAAGCCAACCACAGCCCAGGAAGTGAGCTGGAGAGCAATTCAGGGGATCAAGCTAGGCTGCAGAGTAGGGAGGGCCTCCTAAGACTGGAAGACCACCTCTCCTGTGCAAGGTCAGAGGAGACATTCCTGCATTCCTCAAACTCACTTCTCCTTCCTCATGCCCTTTGAACCCCAGTGCACTCTGGCACTTCCTCTCTCAGTTCATCCCCATGAGGAGCCCTTGAGGTTAGCAGCACCGTTCCCATTTTAAAAATGAGGAAACAGAGGCACCGCACAGCCATGCTGGGATTCAAAGCCAGGTTATCCTGGGTCCACAGCATGTAAGCTGTCTTACAGAGGAAGGTGCAGGATAAGCCAGATACTCTGCCCAAAGCCCAAGCCAACCCAGGACACAGGTTGGAGCAGTCAGGCTCATCTGCCTTCCTGGGGTCTCCCTGTGGCTCAGTGGTAAATAACTCACCTGGCAATGCAGGAGACGTGGGTTCTATCCCTGGGTCAGGAAGATCCCCTGGAGAAGATCTTGCCTGGAGAATCTCATGGACAGAGGAGCTACAGTTCACAGGGTTGCAAAGAGTCAGATACAACTTACAGTTTGGAGATGATTCTCACATGCCTGAAGAGGTAGAGTGATGGGGGCTGGTCAGGGTGATGAGCTTCAGAAGCAGGAGGAAATGGCTGTACAGACAGGAATGTCTCTGGGGTTAGGGAGGAAGGGCTTCAAGGGGGAGGCCCTGCAGGCAGGGAGAGAGGGCGTGCCATGAAGATGGCATGCATGTTCTCCTGGCAAAGATGCAGGAGGTCTCAGGGAGCTTCATCCAAGGTCTGAACTCTAGATCCAAATCCATTTGTCCAGCAAGAAGAGCCTATGCTGGCCAGCCCTCAGGTTCCCCATCTGTGAAGTGGGGGTAGCAATCCCTCCCACCTTGAAGGACTGCATTTCAGTTCAGAATGAGAAAGCAGAGGAGGAAAAGCTTTAGAAATTGTGAAGCCCTAGATGGGCGATGGTTCTTATTAGGGCACAGAGATAAAGCTACCCTGATCCCTCCAGGGGCTGGAAGTCTGAAAGGGCAGAGGAGTCCTGAACACAGAACAGAAACCAAAACACTGAAATCACAAGAAATCATAAGAGAAAGGGCATGAGGGCTCAGAAGGAAGCTTCCTTCTCATTTTTAAGGAAGGAGCAATATTTGCAGTATTTTCTACATTAATCAATAACCTGTAATTCAGTAGAGATTTGGATAACACCTCTCTCATCATGCCTCAGAAACAAATTTTTATGACCATCCTCAGATTTCCTCCCTAGGCCGTGAAATGTAACAATAAACAACAGCAACAGCTTAATATACAATTTTCAATCTGTGACCTAACATTTCTAGTCTTTATTGGCTATTACTCCTCAGGCTTTTTCCCCTATAGTGGTGAACATTCCAAACAAGATAGGCTATTTTTATTATTTTTTAAATGTTCTTTATTTATGTATTTAGTTTTGTCTGTGCTTGTTCTTTATTGGGGTGCTCGGGCTTCTCATCACAGTGGCT
Organism: Moschus berezovskii; assembly: GCF_049115385.1. Lineage (NCBI taxonomy): Eukaryota > Metazoa > Chordata > Mammalia > Artiodactyla > Moschidae > Moschus > Moschus berezovskii. The sequence goes on from NC_142479.1 coordinate 46,276,682, forward strand.
TCTCTTGTTGCGGAGTAGGGGCTCTAGGGGACGACAGAGGATGAGATGGCTGGAGGGCATCACCGACTCGATGGACATGAGTTTGAACAGGCTCTGGGAGTCGGTGATGGACAGGGAAGCCTGGCATGCTGCAGTCCATGGGGTCGCATAGAGTCAGACACGACTGAGTGACTGACCCGAGCTGAACTGAGGGCTCTAGGGTGCCTGGGCTCAACAGCTGTGGCACACTGGCTTAGTTGCCCCATGGCATGTGGGATCATCCCAGACTGAGGATTAAACCCTTGTCCCCTGCCTTGGCAGGTGGATTCTCAACCACTGGACCACCAGGGAAGGCCTTTATTATTATTTTTTTTTAATTTGGTAAACATTTTTAACAATAATGCTTAAGGGACTTCCCCAGCAGTCTAGAACTTAAGACTCCACACTTCCACTGCATGGGGCATGGTTCCTTCCCTGGTAGGGGAGCTAAGATCCCGTGTGCTGCACTCGATCAGCATATGCTGATCCCATATGCATATACTTGGCCAAAATAATAAAAATAACAATAATCCTTAAAAACATGCAGGGGCTTCCCTAGTGGTCCAGTGGTGAAGAATCCACCTGCTAATGCAGGGGACACAGGTTCGATCCCTGGTCCAAGAAGATTCCACATGCCTCGGAGCATGCCTACTGAGCCCATGAGCTTCAGTTACTGAAGCCAGAGCGCCTAGAACCTGTGCTCTGCAACAAGAGAAGCCACCACAAGGAGAAACCCACTCAGCCGCAACTAGAGAAAGCCCGAGTGCAGTACAAAAGACCCAGCATAGCCAAATAAATAAATAAATATTTAAAAAATAAAACAAAACCATGCACACATTCTACCAATACCTCACCAGTACTTTTCAAAACTGCCAAGGTCATGAAACACATGAAAGACTCAGCAGACAAGATAGCTCAATAATACCTGCTTCACGGTAGGAGACCATGGGCAGGAAGCTTATAGTTCAGGGCCACATGCACAGCGGGCCCTCGCACTCTTGGGATCCAGTGCTTTGGGAAGAAGAGCAAGAAAACTGGCCTTGGCTCTGGAAGAGGCCTCCGGCCGGGGCTGATGAAGCAGACTGTCAGGATCTACCAGTCTCTCCGGAGACCTGGGACCTCACCTCCAGACCGGTTCTCCCTCCTCCCTCTCCTCCCACTCACCTCTGGTCCTTTTCTGAGCCCCTCCTTGTGAAGCTGGTTTGTGCTGGGGCGCCAGGCTGGGGGAGGCTGACCCAGACACAGCAGTTACAAAGCCAAGACACAGGGGTCTCAAGAGAGGGCAGGCCAGTGTCCTCAAGGGGTGAGACAGTGCAACAGTTTTGGCCGTTTAGACCAGAAAAAGGCAAAAAAAAAAAAAATCCCCCCAATCTTTCTTCTGCTTCTTTCTCTGTTTTCTCTCCCCTTCTTTCCTCGCTCCCCCTCCTTTTTGTCTTCCTTCCACTTCTTTCTTTCTTTCAAGAAAATACAAGTTGACCACATAAAGCAAACATTGTTATTAATTTTTGTAACTGTGCTTATCTAAGAGATACTGAGCAGAAAGATGAGAATAAAATTGCGTCTTCACCATCTTCAGCTGAGTGGGCTGGATGCAAGCCGCCCACACACCCAGACGAGGACAGGAGGGACAAATGAGCCAGCTGGGACATGCCAGCCGGCCTGGGTCCCCTCAGGCCTCCCCACATCATTCCCACCAGGCTCCTTTGTTGGCACCGCTCCCAGCTCCTGCCCTGCAGCCCCACCTGTTCCCCGGGGTCTCCCAGATGGCCTGCGTGTGCTTGCCTCTGAGTGCCTGCGTGTTCTGTTCCCTCTGCCTTGAGCACCTTTCCACCCCGGAGGATCCTTCTAGAAGTCAGCCTGGCCCGAGTGCTCATAGGTTTTTAGGATCCAGTGGGCATCTTGCCCTGGGGGCCTCCGTTGATGCCATAGGCATCCTGGCACCTCCCCCTGGACAGTGATGTGGGTTTTGCCACCTTGTGGTCCTGCGACTTTTTGAGTGGGGCTGGGCCTGGCCATCCTTACCTGTATCTCCTCCCCTGCATGGTTCTGGCCCCAGGGCACAGTGTTTGAGCATGCTTGTTGAGGTATGATAGGGGATGGGCCATCACTGGGGGAAAGCTCTCCAGAAGCCCAGGGACCCCAGCTGTGGTCGGTGGGGGTGCTTGTAGCCACACCCGGCACCCCACACAAAGAGCAAGTTAGGGACCCCAGTCCGGCTGCTGCTCTGTCCTGGGGACCAGACCACGGGCACACACGGGGACCCTCAGAGCCTCTGCTTCCTTGCTGCACTTGGGGCCTGGCCCCCTCACTGGCAGAATTGCTGGGGAGAACACAGGAGGCCATGTCACCCCTCTCAGTCTCTCCAAGGACTTGGCACCACACTTAGAATCAAATCCACAGCCCCTCCCATGGCCAGAAGCCCCTGCCCCTGCCCCCAGTCCCCGCCCCCACAGCACAACACCTCACTGTTCAAAGTTTCCTTTGCTGGGAATGCCCCTCGCCACATGTCCAGAGGTCCAGATGCCCCTTGCGGGCTCTCTCCAAAGACAGACGGTGCACCCCTGCCACCACCCGCTTACTCTATGCGCCTCCCCGCTTCCTGGAGACTTGAGTTACAGCCACCCTGTCTGACTGGGCTATCGCCCTGGTTCCAGTCCTGACCACCCCACCAGCTGCGAGACTGGGCAACCTCCAAACCCTGTGAAACGAGGTGTGAAGAACCTGGTGGGGTGAGCGCAAGGTTGGAGCAGGTCCGGAGTCCACCTTCTCAGGGCCGGGCCACCACAAGGTCACAGCCACACAGACACCACCATGCAGCCCCTCTCCTGAGCTCTCCCCTATCATCCCACTGGACCTTCACACCAAACTTTCACACCAACCAGAAGGCACTCTCATGATCCCATTTCACCAACGAGGAAACCGAGGCACAGGCAGTAAAGTGACACAGCTAGGAGACAGCAGCCTGGAGCTAGGAGCCCAGTCTGTGCCCTTACTCACTCCCCCATAGGCAGAGACTGTCAAGCCTGTTCTGTGCACTCAGGCAGGGAGTGCAATCACGACTGAAGGTCTGCATTGAACAAGGATTTCCTGCTTCCTTGTGAGGGAGGCTGGAAAGGAATCCAACGGAGGGAACAGCAAGTGCAAAGGTTGAAAGTCAAGAGGCTGCTGGACAGTGGACTGGATCAGGAGGTCACAGAGGCTCAGGGCAGGGAGGTGACCTGCCCAATGTCACAAGCGCCCACCTTGAACAAAGATTCCAATGGCAGTTGTTGGTTTGGACGTGACTGCAGGAGTCACCTTTAGGAGCGTGAAGAAAGAGACAGGGAGAGGGGGAGCCCAGAGCTACGGGCGCCTGACCCCGCCCTCTGGCTGTGCGCTCCCAGACCAGCCACCAGCCCTCTCTGAACCCAAGTGTCCTCTTCTGTAAAGGAAGCCCCACTAAATATCTCCCAGAAGATAAAATACTGGGAGGTGTCCCGGGACTAAGAAGGGTCCTGTCTGGGTTTCTGGCCCTGGCCCGAGCTCCAGGAAGCAGGCCTGCCCCAGTGAGGGCTCTCTGTGGGTGCTGAAGCCACAGGAGGCAGGCAAAGTGCCTGGGCTGTTACCACAGGGGCCCCAAAGAAACCACATCACGGGCACCACAGCCTCCACCGACCCACGGCGACTTCCGCTGCTGCCTCTCTTAGGGCAGTGTCTCCTCCCAGCAGTTAGCTGTCCTTCCATCAGTACCTGCCCCGGGAGGCTGTGCAGCTGCAGGTCCCCTTCAAAACGCCGCAGAGACTCCTGTGGTTGAGCCCACATCCCTGCCTTCCAGCATTTGTGACCTCCGGCAGGTCACCTCTCTGCCCTGAGCCTCTCTGGCCTCCTGATCCAGTAAACTGTCCAGCAGCCAAGCCGTCCTGCATCCTCTTGACTTTCAGACTTTGCACTTGCTGTTCCCTCCATTGGATTCCTTTCTACCCTCCTTTGCCGCCTAAGTAATGGCTGTTTGTGCTTCAACAGTGCCCTCCCAGGGGAGGGAAGCCCTCACTGGCCGCCCTCCTCAGACTAGCATGGGGCCCCTTTCACCTCCCCCACCTACTCTTCCTTGGTAGCTCTGACCCCAGCTTGTGAGCTGCTGTTTACTCCTCTGATTCCCTCACTGCAAAACCCAAGAGGGCACAAACTTATCTTGCCTCCCGCCAAAGCTCAGGGCCTATGGGGAGACTGTCACCAGCAGATGCTCGATAAATGCTTGTTGAATAAATGAATTCCTGTCTGGGAACACTTGTCCTTGGTCAATTCCTTGGTCTTCTGGACCAGACTTAAATGTCACCTTCTCCAAGCAGCCTTCCCTGATTGCTTCCCTGATTACTCTCCTAAGTTATCAGAATTCCCTTAACCTATTTCACAGTCACAGGTCACCTTGCCTGGGTCCAGTTACCAGGACCCTAGCCTGCTCCCAATTCCACTTCTCTAAGTGAAAGCTGGAGGGAGAGACCTTGTAGAAAGCTGGGGGGCTGAAGTCCGGCACTGACCAGGGTGGAGATGTGTGCAAGACCTGTGACCGGAAGGAGGTGGGGGAGGAACAGGGCAGGGGAGGGAGAGGGGGAGGGCGGTGGCGGCAACAGGACTGCAGACAGCTTGGGGGGTGGGGGTGGGTCTGGTATTTCCTGAGATCACCCGGAAATGCCTGGGGCGGACCTGGGGCGCCGGGAGGGGACGAGGGGACGGCCCTGGAGGTCCACACCCTCACTCCACGCCCGCAGGGCTTAGGTCACTGCAAGCCTTCCTTCCAGTAGCCTCGGGATGCTGATTGATCAGTCCCTTCAGGGAGAAGGAAACAGGCCCAGAGGGCAAGGGAGCTGAAATGTCTCCAGGGCCAGGTTGTGTTCGCTAGGCACCTCCCCATCAGGGCTGCATCACCCACCAGCCTCCCCATACCACCAGAGGTGAGGGACATGGACATGGACATGGAGGTGGAAGGGGAGACGGTCACCAGGCTGACCTCTGCCTGCTGGGCCAGCAGAGCACATCCCAGCCCCCACCAGGATCCGCACCCCATTTCACATGGAGACTGAGGCCCCAAGAGGGGCAGACAGAGGAGTCAGAGTCCACCCTGGGCTGGACAGCTTCTGCCTGAGCTCAGGTCCTGTTGTCTGGCCTGTAGCTGTAGGGCCTCCAAACAATCTGCTTTGCTTCTCTGACCCCAGTTACCTCCAGATGGTGGGAATAAAGCCGGGCCTGGCTCAGAGGACTGTGGTGAGAAGTAAGTTGATATGTGTAAATTGCTGTTGGAGTACACAGCATGTGCACAATAAATGCTGCTTATTATAAAAGAAACATGCTCAGACCTCCCCTACCTCCAAACGGAAAGTCTCTCTCCTGGACCTTTACCCTCCAGACTCCTGCCCAGCCTCTCCTTTCTCATACCTTCTGAGTTCTATCAAATACACATTTTCTATACAGTTAAGAATGTGTTGGACTACAAAAAAATAGAAAACAGATCAGAGTGGCTCAGGCAAATAGGAGTGCATTTTCCTCCATCCCAATGAGCTTGGAGATCAGCTATGGTTGGCATTGCTTTACCTACCAGTCCACTGATGTCAGGGTTTGTATCTCTGCAATTGCTTGACTTTTCCCTCTTGTTTTCAGTATGGCTGCTATTGCACCTGGCATTGCATCTGCATTTACATTTAGGACAGGAAGGAAGAGAAATGGTTAAGCTTAGGATGAACTGAAATAATCTGTCTCTTTTACCATCAGAGAAATAATTTCCCAGAACTTACCCCTACCTCCCATCCCCTACCCCACAGATTCCTTAGATCTAATTGACCAGAACTGTGTCACATGACTACTCCTAACTGCAAGGGAGACTAGGAAAGCCAGTCATTTCTCTTTTCCAGCCTCTTAAGTGGAAGGCCACAGGGGAGGGTGGGTTGGTGATGGCAGATAGATAGGTCAACCAGCTGATGGACCCCTCCCTCCAGCCTCGCCACCCCTCAGGCCGTGGAGCAGGGCCATCTGTCAGGTGGGACACAGGCTGTTTGCCTCAGTCCCCACCGCTTCCCTTCTTTTTTTTAAATTTAAATTCTAATTAATTAGTTTATTTGACTGCATTGGCTCCTACTTGTGGCATGTGGTATCTTTCATTGCGGCATGCAGGATCTAGTTCTCTGACCAGGGATCGAACCTGGGTCTTCCACATCAGAAGCGCGGAGTCTTAGCCGCGGGACCCCCAGGGAAGTCCCTACAGCACTCCTTAATGTCTCAACGTATTCATATTTCTTTCCTGGTTCTTGTTGGTTCTGGAATTTGCACCCCTAAATTAACGTATTTATTTTCCCCTCCCTGACCTTATTTCAGTGAAATAACACAAAAACACCCTTTTAGGTATTTCATAAGTGTAGAATAAAAGTCTTCTTTCTACCACAGACCCCAGGCACCCAGTTCCTCTCCTTAGGGGTAAATAATACCTTGTTTGATTTTTTTATGCACATACAGGCAATTCTACCTATATTTTCTATCCTTATGGACACTTTTTAGCTCAAATGTGAACATGTACTATACATTGTCCTATACTTGGTTTCCCCCCCCCATTTACAATATCTAACAATATCACTTAGAGATCACTTCCTGGGACTTCTCTGGTGGCCCAGTGGTTATGACCCCATGCTTCCACTGCAGAGGGGCATGGGTTGGATCTCTGGCCTGGGAAACTGCAAGCCATGAGGCCAAAAGAAAAAAATAAATAAATAAACAGAGGAAGATCACTTTGTATCTGCACACAGACCCCCTCTTCAGTCTTTTCTCTGTCTGACTTGCTCTAGCAAGTCCCTCCCTCCTCCTCTTCTTTGAGCCTCTGTTTCTTCCTTCACAGAGGGGGTTCTGATAAGCAATATCAATCCCAGAGGCCCACTGGGAGAATTCAGAAGTGTTGGTTTATGATGTCTCTGAGTCTGGGAGACCAGGCTTAGTGCATACCCTGCTGAAGATGAGATGAGAGTTTTCAGAACCAGGAAGGATAGAGGCACGCAATGGGAGTCCCTGGAAAAAACAGCTGTCAAGTGCTTCATGCGTATTGTTTTCTCTTTCCTGGTGGCTCAGAAAGTAAAGAATCCACTTACCAAAGCAGGAGACTCGGGTTTGATCCCTGGGTTGGGAAGATTCCCTGGAGAAGGGAATGGCTTTCCATTCCAGTATTCTTGCCTGGAGCATCCCATGGACAGAGGAGCCTGGTGGGTACAGTTCATGGGGTCGCAGAGTGGGACATGACTGAGCCGTGAACACTTTCACGTCACTTTCAACCCTCATAGCAGTCTTCTAAAAGAAGTGCTCTGATCATCTCTATTCTACAGAAAGGGAGCCAGAGCAGCCAGGTGACTTGACTGGAGTCACACAACAGAGAGTGCTACAGTTGGGGCTTTAGTCCACAGTGGCCCCTCCGGTGGCACCCAGGCAGCCTGGCACCACACCTGGACACAGACCGACTGACCACATCTGCTGAGCAGTCCCCAGGCTGAAGGGGACCCCCTCCCTGGGCCCTCCAGGTCACTCTGCCTGGGAGGAGACGTCTGGAGCCACATTTGTCCCTGTGCTCAGAGCAGGCGAGGCTCAGGGTCTCTCTATCCTCAGTGTGGACCCAGGTCAGTTGGGGAATTTAGGGACCCAGAGGCCCAGGAGCCAGGCTGCTCGTCTGCTCCTTTCCCGCAGGGTCAGCCCGTCAGCGCCATCTGGTGGCGACAGTCAGATCGAGGCGCCTTCCGCCCGCCGGGGAAGCAGCCCAACCCCAGGTTCTGGACGGGGGGAATCCCGGTTCCAGACCATCAGACGAGGTGGGAAACCTGGAAAGAACATCAGAGGGGCCTGGGGCCACAGACCTTGCCATGCCCCTGTCCTGCCGCCGATTCTCCATATAAGCTCAGGCAGATGGCCTTGCCTCCGTGCCCAGTCGCCTTCTGCAAAACCCACTCTCTGCCTGTGCAGAGATCCTTCTGGTGCTGATACTGAGCTGGGCCCTGGGGTAGGGCAGAGCCCAGGAGGAGCGAAGTTGATGCTTCAGGACACAGACGAGGAGTAAGGACAGTCAACTGTGGAAACTCCTTGAGCTGCACGTGGGTATATGCCACTTCCTTGGGAAAGTTTCCTGAGAGGATAAAATGAATTAAATACAGGACATTAGCTAAGTATTAGGAAAGGAAATGCATTACATCTCCTACCAGTGTTTCTTGAAAAAGATGTTTAAATTGGCTTTTTAATGGCTTGCCATGAACCACACAGAGTTCCAGGAAAGGCACTTGCATGTGAGCTTATTGCAAGGCCCCTCCCAGTACTCTGGACATCTGGGCAGGTGAGGGCACTGCAGCTTAAGCCTTGTTAGCTTCTCAGTGAACTTGCCCTCATTCTCTGACTTCCTGGCTTCACCCCACCCTTCCCCTAGCTCCCCCAACACTGGCTGTGTCGTTCCTCGTACCCCCAGCACACTCTCACCTCAGGACCTTTGCATCTGCTGTTCCCTCTGCCTGAAATGCTCTTCCCCCAGGTCTTCCGGTGGCTCCCTCACATCCCTCAGGTTTCTGCTCCTGTCACCTCCTCAGGAAAGCCTCCTCTCACCACTCTACTTATGGTAATGCTCTTCCTTCCTGATCACCTCTCCACGACATGTGTCATCACCTGCCATCACCTGCCAAGTCCCACATCTGACTCAATGTGCTCGGATCCACCTGCCCCATGAGAAGGTAGCCCTGTGGTGCAGGGGGTCTGTCTCCTTCACTGGAACAGCGCTGAGCATACTGTAGGTGCCTAATGAATCCTTGATGATGGGGGGCTATGTGGGAGGCCACAGAGCCCGAGAAGCCTGATCAAGCTTGGGACGGGGGCAGCGTGCTGGGTCCCCAGACTGGGAAGTGATGATGAGGACGGGCGAGGTGCTCAAGACAGAGGGATCAGCAGTGAAAAGGCGCGGGGCATTGAGGTTCTCCAAGCCTCGGTTTCCCCATCTGCGACACCTCAGAGGGGTGTTGCTGAGGAAATGCATCTTGAGCAGGTGCCCAGTAAGGGCTCAATAAATGTTAGCCATGATGTTCAGGTTGCTTCCCTCCGCTGTGAGAGAAACTGTGAGTGGGTACTTAGAGCGGTTATGACAGCTAACCCTGGTTCAGCTCGACTGTCTCAGTGTGTTCAGTCGCTCAGTCATGTCCGATTCTTTATGACCCCATGGACTGCAGCACACCAGGCTCCCCTGTCCTTCACCATCTCCCAGAGCTTGCTCAAACTCATGTCCATCGACTAGTCGGTAATGACATCCAATCATCTCATCCTCTGTCATCCCCTTCTCCTCCTCAGTTCTTCTAGAGCAGACCTGAGACAAGAATTTCTTTGGGGGCGACCCTCAGGAGTCCTGGCAGACGTGAGGGGGCAGAAAAAGAGCAAAGGAATGGGTCCTGCCTCTCAGGGTTACTGGGGCACAGGGGCTGGATAGAGCTCACCCCAGCATCGTCCCTCCCATCAAGGGCTGGGAAAGGTGGCCTTTGCCCTCCTCGGATGATGTTTGCTCCTGTGCCCTTCACCTGGACCGAGTGTCCTCGGTTGCCAGAGAAAGCCCTCAGGTGCTCCAGGTGTAGGATTGCCAACTGCAGCAAATGAGAATATAGACTTCCTACTTAAATCTGAACTACAGGTTAACAATGACTGTTTTTTTAGCATAAGTATGTCCCATGCAATATTTGAGACAGGCTAAAGAAGGACTTGTTTATCTGAAAATCAGATTTATCTGGCGGCCTGTGTTTTATCTGGCAACCTCTTGAGGTGGGAAGCCAAGCGCTTGTTTGGAAATGCGGGGCTGGCTTGGTGCTGGCAGGGCTGTTACTGGCCACTCAGTGCTCATCGTGTGTTTTCCCACTGCTCTTCCTTATGACCTGGCGGCTCATTCCAAGCACTACGAATCAGAAGTTTCTGGTTCTCTGGAGGCCTAAACTTGGAAGTCCCAGAACATCACTTCTGATGCATTCTCCTAGTCTGGGCAAGCCTGGATTCAAGGGGTGGGGAAATGGGCTTCACCTCTTGTGGGAATGACAGGCAAGTGCAAGAGGGAGATGTTGCTGGTGGCCATTGAGCAGGTGGTTAACTGCACTGGAAAAGCACTTCTTTCTTTACGTCTGTTGATTATATCTGGGTTAATCTCTGTTGATCATGTCCAGGGTAAATTTCTGCACAGCTTAGAGTAATTCAAAATTTCCCAATTATGAGTTGTGACTCCTTAGTGGGTTGTAAAATCCACGTATGGAATCCCAAACTGATGAGTTTTTTAAATTCTTTTAAAATGTTTTAATTAATTAATTGGTTACAAAGCATGCGGGATTTTATTTTTCCCACCAAGAATCAAACCCATGCCCCCTACAGTGGAAGCACAGAATCTACCCACTGGACTGCCGGGCAAATCCCAAACCAGTGAGTTTTAAAATATTATTTTAATTTGTAACTTCTGAACATCCATGAAAATAGAAAGTCTGAACCCCCTGTACCATCACTCAGCTTCAGTCCCCATCAACATTTTTTTACACGTGTGCACCTATCTGTCTTTGAACATTAAAAAAAAAAAATTAAAATGGGATGGGATAAGCTAGGAATTTGGAATTAACATATACACACTATTATAAATAAAATGAAAGTGAAAGTGAGGGCCCTTGGTTGTGCCCGACTCTTTGTGACCCCATGGACTATATGCAGCCCACCAGGCTCCTCCATCCATGGGATTTTCCAGGCAAGAATACTGGAGTAGGTGGCCATTTCCTTCTCCAGGGATTTCCCCAACCCAGGGATTGAACCCGGGTCTCCCTCATTGCAGGCAGACTCTTTATGGTTTGAGTTACCAGGGAATCCCATAAATAAAATAGATACATGTATCTATACAAGGACCTACTGTATAGCACAGGGAGCTATGCTCAATATCTTATAATAATTTGTAATGAAAAATAATCTGAAAAAGGAATATAATGAATCCGGACTCCCCTGGGGACTCAGTGGAGAAGAATCTGCCAGTCAATGCAGGGGACACTGGTTCAATCTCTGGTCTGCGAAGATTCCACATGCCAAGCCATGCTACACATGTACATGTGTACATGCTAACTGGCGCACCAGAACTACTGAGCCTGCATGCTGGGATGAGTGAAGCCTGAGCCCTCTAGGGCCCCTGCCCCACAACAAGAGAGGTCCCTGCGATGAGAGGCCTGTGCACCGGAACACAGCGTAGTCCCGGGTCACCACACCTAGAGAAAGCCTGAGCACAGCAACATAGACCCAGCACAGCCAAAAATTAAATAAATACATACAATTATATTAAAAAAACAAACAAAATAACTTCATTGGATACCCAGAACTAATACAACATTGTAAATCATCTATACTTCAAGTTTTTTTAGAAAATGGGAAACATAAAGTAGATAGAATAAAATAGAATGGAAAATATCAGAAAAAGAACTGTATTATTTTGTGAAATTTTTGTTTCGTTTTTATGTATGGTGTAGGTCAAAATGTTAAAATGTGTTCAAAAAAAGCTTTTCTGATACATAATTTCCCTTTGAATAAAGAGCAGGCTATGCACTAGCTTTTGTGAGAAACAGTGTCCAACAGCATTTCATAACATTGTCTTGTTTTCACGGTAATTTCCCTGTTATTATGTACAAAGTGACAAAACTTCCACTTAAGAGTAGCGCTATGTTGCTGCTGCTGCTGCTAAGTCACTTCAGTCGTGTCCGACTCTGTGTAACCCCATAGACGGCAGCCCACCAGGCTCCCCCGTCCCTGGGATTCTCCAGGCAAGAACACCGAAGTGGGTTGCCACCTCCTTCTCCAATGTGTGAAAGTGAAAAGTGAAAGTGAAGTCGCTCAGTCATGTCCGACCCTTAGCGACCCCATGGACTGCAGCCCATCAGGCTCCTCCATCCATGGGATTTTCTAGGCAAGAGTGCTGACATTTTAAAACGCGTCCTCAAAAACATTCATCTGTTCAAGGAAGGTTTCAGTTCTTGTTAAGCAGTATCGTTCGGGAAGGTGAGGGGGCACGGATGACGCGAGGGAAAGGCCTCAGCCTGGACCCCCGCCCGGGTGGCTCGGCCCTTCGCTGGACGGGAGGTCCGGACTCCCGACTCGGATTGAAAGGTGACCTGTAGTTCCGAGAGATGCCACGAGAGGGCAGACGCGGCCGTCGACCGAGGGGCTGCGGGGTATGCGGCCGAACCCAGAGGCTCTCCGGTTCGATCCCGGTTCTCCGTTCCCCAGGCTGCCCCTCCACCCCTCCCCCGGTAAAACGGGTTCCTGGAAAGGTTAAATAATGTGAATATAGCATATAGTTTATGAATGCATTCCCCCCTACAGCTTCATCTCAGATGGGAACTGTGGACCTCCCACAAGGGCCGTGGGCCAGTTAATGAGCGGGAAGAATCCAAGGAATTTTTATTTAGCTGGTTTGCCTTGGAAAACGTGGGAGCAGAGGAACTCGGTGATTAAACAATACGGGGTGGGGTGGGGGAGGGAGAAAGGAAAAAAAAGGAAGAAAGTGCACCTAATGAAAGCTACCTATAATTCTATTTCTCATCAGTAAACATAAGGATATTGGTATAAAGTTTTGCAGTCTTTTATTTTTTTAACTGCAAACACATACACACATACATAAATATATGAATATTTTATCCACAAACTCAAGGGCATGAGCAATGTCACATTAGTTCATTAAGAATTTTCCTTTACTTTAAATAATGACTTGTTTTTAGAAAAGTAACACATACTCAACAGAAAGAAATCCAAGCAATTTACCAAAGAAAGTACAGAGACAAGCAGTAAAACATTGTCACCAGTGGGAGTGTGTATTTCATGATTATCTCACAGATTTCTCCCTAACCAGCCCTCATCTCTATCAGTTCAGTTCAGTTCAGTCGCTCAGTCGTGTTTCTATAGGGTGAATGAATAGACAGACAGATAGGATCATGATCCATGGACTGTGTATGGTTTTAAATTAATTAAGAGATTTGGGGGGAGGGACAGTTTTAAGCTTATAGAAAAATTGAACAGAAAGTACAGAGAATTCTCATATATCACCTCACATCTTCCCCACCTACCCATTTTCCTATTAAGATTCTGCATTGTGATGTGGTGCATTTGTTACAATTGATGAGCCAATATCAATGCATAATTATTAAATAAAGTTCAGAGGGTTGCCTTAGGGTTCACTTTTTGTGTTGTTCTTTCTATGGATTTCGACCAGTGTATAATGACATGTATTCACCATTATATCACATGGGCAAAGTTTCACGGCCCTCCCCCAAACTCCCATGTTCCATGTATTCATCCTTCCCTCCCTTGAACCCCTCTCCACCACAGATCTTCTTCTGATTTCTTTCCTGGAATGTTGTATAACTGGAACCTACAATCATCTAGATTTTCTCCTGTGGTGTTAGCCTTGTTGTTTAGTCACTCAGTCGTGTCCAACTCCTTGTGACCCCATGGGCTGTGACCTGCCAGGCTCCTCTATTCATGGGATTTCCCAGGCAAGAATACTGGAGTGGGTTGCCATTTCCTTCTCCAATGATATCAACCTATGCTTCTCTTAAAATAAAAAACATTAAAAATAATTTTATTGCAATTTAGAATACGAAGAAAAGTGAAATTGAGTAAATTCTAGATTTGAGATGCATTTTTTGTAACCATAAGAAATGTGAGTTTAAAATGAAAATAAAATGAGAAGAAGAAGAGGAGGAAGAAGAGGAGGAGGAGGAAGAAGGAGAAAGGGAAGTGAATTCCTTACAAAGAATTCCTGTAGAGTTAAGACAGAGTTTGTGAAAGTCATTAACACATTGGAGTCTTTCTTTTAAACCATACATTTTAAACTTAGATATGAGGGTCTCTCTATAATAAAAGATAAGGTGACCAAAATGTTTTTTTACACTGAGCCCTGGCACTTCTGTTTCTTTGACTTTGTTAACATGTATAATACATTTATGTCCTGTTCTTCAGCCCTGAGTCTCCTTATTTTGTTTGAGTTCTGCAAAAGGTAAGGAATCTGCCTGCAATGTGGGAAACCTGGGTTTGATCCCTGGGTAGGAAAGATCCCCTGGAGAAGGGAATGGCTACCCACTCCATTATTCTTGCCAAGAAAATGCCATAGACAGAGGAGCCTGGTGGGCTACAGTCCATGGGGTCGCAAAGAGTAGGACACGACTGAGCGACAAACACTTTCACTTTCCATTGGAAGACATTCAGTACTTACCTTCAGTCCTTTTTGCATAAATTTCCTATTTCTGAGTTCTTTATATCAATTCCTCATAGACTGACCAGATTTTATTACTGAGTAGTTTTTTTTTTATTTTCAGAAAGTCCAAATGATGTAATATCTGCTAAGAGTAGCAGTCAGAGTCTAGTCAGGAGACCACAGTTTAAACAGAAGTTTGGAGAATGAATTGCTAACTGTAATCAAAGGGTAACTCTAAGGAAACCTGTATGGTTCCTTAGTGCTGAGGGAGGGTACCCCAGGAAGGACAAATTTGGAAGGGGTTCACACCTTCTTGGGGAAAGTGCATTTTGACCACTGGATAATGGAGGCTCTAATCTAGTCAGGGTGAGCTGCTGGACTGACAAGAGGGTGCTCTCTTTAATTAAAAAACTTTTTTTTTTTAAATTCTTGTGATGGAGACTTTTAAGATCTATTCTCTTAGCAACTTTCAAATATGCAGCACAGTCTTATTAGCTATAGTCACCATGCTAACAGTACATCCCTATGTCTTATTTTATAAAAGTGAAGGGCTATGCCTTATTTTATAGCTGGAAGTTTGTACCTTCACCCATTCCGTCACCTCCAACCTCCCACATCTGGCAGCCACCAATCTGTTCTTGGTATCTACCAGCTTGAGGTTTTCGCTGTTGTGGTTTTGTTTGTTTTAATTCCTCTTTTAAGTGAAATCATACCATAAGGTATTTGTTTTTCTTTATCTGGCTTATTTCTCTTAGCCTGATGCCCTTGAGGCTCCTTCAGGTTGTTGAAAATGGCAAGATCTTATTCTTTTCCATTTATGTGTGATGTCAGGGGACTTGATTGGGCTCTCTCATTCCGGGACCACATCAGCCGTTAAACTCCACTAAGCTCCTGCTGTTTCTCTGTTGTCTTCCAGTCACATCCTGGGTCATTTTCTACCAACAGATCCAGTCAAATTCTGGCTCCTTTGAAGGAATAGTGTGTGATTTCCATAGACAGAAAAGCCTGGTAAGCTACAGTCCATGGGGTAGCAAAGAGTCAGACACAACTGAGCGACTAACCCCTCTTTGGTTATTTGCTCTGACTCCAGAAGGGCTCCGGCCTGGGTACTGTACTGAACACTAGTTAGCGTCCAGTCTAGCCTGGGTGTGGACTCCCCCCTCTGTATCTCCGTAATCACCACTGTTCTTGACAGAACTTTACGTTTGAATTTCTTCACGCTGTGTTGTTGCCAATGAGGTCAGTTCCTTTGGGAAGAGAGTAGGAGCTGTCCGTTTTATGGCCGGTTTCTCTCCCCAGGCAAAACCCAGGGAACAATGGCTACATTCTCTCTGAGCAACACCCCTGCTTTAGGAGCTGGAGAGGGAGAGGCAGCCTGAGAGCCATGAGCAACCACCACCTCAGGAGTCGGGGCTGGGGGTCATGGTGCCAAGAACTCCCGCACACTGCACTCTGCTTGGAGACTCTGTTTCACGGAGTGGCGTCCACCTCTCCACCACACTCAGCCAGTCAGCCTCGGTGACACTGACAGCCTGCTCCTCCCAGGAAAAATGTCCTAACTGGGAGCTGTAAGGAGGGGCCCCGGGTCCTGAGCCCAACTGTCTGGAGGCTCACCAGCTGTGAGGAGGCTGAAGGGAGAGAGTGGTTTTGGTTCAAATACCACAGACTCTCACCTTTCTTAACAAATGGTCATGAATGTTCTTGAACAAATGTTTCTTCATTTCTGTTCACCCATCAGGCCATTTCCAGAAACGTTCAATATTTTTATTTTTACCACTTTTTCACCAGTTGCGTGGGCAGCAAGTCTGTGGTGGAACTCTGAGCTCGTCTTGCAGGCTGCTGACCTCCGAGGGCAGAGGCTGTCAGTTGTCTCCTTGGCAGCGTCACATGCACAGAGCCTTCCTGGAGCCAGCACAGGTCGAGGTTCAATGATGGGCAGAGGAGCACACCCAGTTTTCTCTCCACTCTCCTGGTAAACGTGCCCTCCCCGCCCCATGATGAAGCCCAGAGAGGTCGCTTGGGTGTGTCTGTCCATGTCAGATAACAGAAGGCTGCACCCAGTCTCTGGAGCATCCAAGGGTCTTGTCCAGTCTCTGAACTACAGAGCTCCAGCTTCACAGATCATGGAGTCTGGAGCCCCAGGCCCAGCTCCAGGCTTGGAATGGGAGAGGGGTGGTCAGTTCCTGCTTGCTGTCCTCATGGCCTGGCCTCAAGTTGCCATTTCTGACTCACGCCGGGACGGCCCCGAGGGAGGGGGTGTGTGTTTCCTGTGGCTGCTGTGACAAGTCACCACAAGCCTGTCATCACAAGATCACTCTCTACCGTTCTGGGGGCCAGAAGCCCCAGCTCAGCCTCGCTGGGCTGAGGAGAAGGCGTGGGTGGGGCTGGTTCCTCCTGAAGCCATGGAGAGAGCCCCTTCCCTGCCCTTTCAGCCTCCAGAGCTGCACTCCTCCCGGCCACCTGTCCTTCCTGCATCCTCAGCCACAGTGATTGCTTCATCTGTCTCCCTCTCCCGGGACACTCTAGATCACATCTCAGGCCCGCCTGGATAACCCTGGACCACCTCCCCATCTCAGGATCCTCAACTTAATCACATCCGTGAAGTCCCTTTGTCACCTGTGGGAACACTCTCAGGCCCAGGGGGCAGGCCCTGGATGTGTCTGGGTGTTAATCAGCCTGGAACAGGGGGTTGGGGGCCTAAGGACCAGACAGTCCTAAGTGGCTGGTTCTGCTACGACCAGGCATGGCCAGTGACCACTAGTGCTTGTTCCTCCAGGGGGTGGCTTTTGAGGGGCCTCCCATGGGGACCCGGCTGCAGCCATGGTGGGACCATTAATGGTCTCCCAGCTGCCAGCTCTGCGCTCCCTCATTTTAGGCCCCAGCATGCACCCTCACTGGGGTGCCTGAACCCCCAAGTGGTCCTCCCCGTCAAGTCCCACTCCCAGGGTCCTGCTGGGTCTCTGAGAGTTGGGCACATGTGCCTTCCCACCAAGATCTGCTGCTCACCCTTCCACCCCTACCCCCACCTCCTGGCTCTAGACTGAGGCCACTTGGCTCAGGGGTCATGGCCCAGGGGTCACAGCTCTGGCCTGGGCTCAGCTCTGCCACTTATCAACCGCAGACCTTGGGAGAACAACTCACATTTTTGTACAAGACTTGGCACAGAATAAGCATTTTGAAAAACAAAATAAACCAGTCCCCCAGCCCCCAGGCCCCAGAGGACACTACTCAGCTTAATAAAGGGAGCCCTCCCCACTCTTGCCTCCAGGCACCTCAGACTTCGGTCTGGGTGGATGACCCCCCCTGCTTCCCCTCCCCACCACATTGCTCCATTCCGAGGCTTTGAAACCTCAGCTGAAACAGAGCCAGAGACGCAAAGAAGCACCTGCTAACATCCTGTCCCTGAGCAGGGGGCTAGAGGAAAGGTGAGGAGAGGCCCTGGAGTGGGGCCTGGGTCGCTGCCCTCTGCCCTCTGGGGGCTCCAGGGAGGCAACAGCTCTGCCAGATCCCTCTTCTTTTCCCTCAACTGTTGTTTTTTTCTTTTTTTAAAAACTAAACCTTTTATTTTGAGGTTACTGCAGAGTCACATCTATCTTACCAACTTTTTACATGGAAAAATTTCAAGCCCTTTGAAAAGGTGTGAGAAAGACTTGACACCCACATCCCTCTTACCTGAGCTAACCAGTTCACATGTGGTTAAGGGCATCGTTTTTAATCTATTATCCACAGCTTTGTAATTACACATAGAGGTAAATGCAGAAATATGCAGACACTAACTCTGTCCACTAGGAAATACATTTCTAATACATATAATGATTATATGTAATATCCATGTTAGTCATCCTAGTTGTGTTCAACTCTTTGTGAGCCCATGGACTATAGCCCACCAGGCTCTTCTGTCCATGGGATTTCCCAGGTGAGAATACCGGAGTGGGTAGCCATTCCCTTCTCCAGAGGACCTTCCCCCACCCAGGGATCAAACCCAGGTCTCCTGCATTGCAGGCAGATTCTTTACTGTCTGAGCTACTAGGGGAGCCCTATATATAATATATATAGTGATTTATTTAACTATATAGGATATATGTGATTTCATTATTTTTTTCCTGTCTCTGTCTGTGGAGAGGCCCTAGAAGCAATGATACCTCCACAGTAATAAGCACACCCAGTACCAGCACAACCTTGGGTTATAACATCACCTTCCATTAAAACCATCCTCCCTCTGCCCCTCAGGAAGGGCTGGTTCTGGGTCTGAGGCAGAAGTCCTGTAGGAGCCTGGGATGTGTCATCAGAGAGATGGGAGGTGCTCAGAGAACCATGGGGATTTGTCAAAAGGACAAGGGGCATCTGGAGGGAGTCCCACTGACCAAATCTGAGACAATGTAAGCATCAACATAAATAATAATAGTAATGGATCATAATCTTTAATATCTGAAAGCAAGATGTCACCTTATCAATATAAATAAAGGAAGAAAAATTCTTTTTTTTTTTTAACAAAAAAAATAAAACCAGTCTGACTTCATGCTGATTCAGCCAGTCCCCATCCAACACCCCAGGGCTCTTCCTCACTCTCTTTTTGGGACCGTGGTCACCCTCTTTCCCTGCACAGCAAACTCAGTCCTCTGTCCTTGGTTCCGATGGCTTCGCTGTATTCAGTGGTTTATGTTCTTTCCCATGAGACTCAGCCTCATCCCAGAATTGTGCACCAATCTCACCACCCACAGCAAACCTAAGCAAAGGTCCACATTTATTTTCAGTCCTTTTTGACCTTAGGCTCACCATTCCACTGAAGGTGCCCAGAGTTTAAACCAGAAGAGGCACCTTCTGAGCTGGGCATTGATGGATGAATAGGAGTCTCCTGGGAAGAGGAAGGGGAAGAGAGGCCATGCATGTGGAAAGGCTGGGGGGCGAATTGGACATGTGGGGTGTCCCCCTGCTGTGACTGCAGCCCAGGTTTGTTCAGAGGGAAGGGGATTAACAAAGGATGAGTCTGGAGAGGTGGGATGGGGAGGAGCAACAGGGAAAGCCCTGGTGGTTGGGCCAGGAGCTTTGGGTCAATAGGGGGTCACAGGGGAGCGTCAGAGTTTAGAAACTGTGGTGGATGGATTGGTAAATGAGTGGGAGTGGCTGTGACCACAAGTTCAGCATCCTTGCTGCTCTGGAGACTCAGTTTTATCATCTGGAAGGTGGGTGCAGGAGGAGGACCCACTCCCAGGGCTGCTGGGGGACGCCCTAGAGTCTGAGAGGGGCCCGTGGCTCACACCCCCTGTCTGGGACATCTCTGCTTCCTGTTTCTCCGTCAGGGGAAGTCTCGGTCTCAGCTTCAAAAGCACAAACACGCTCTCAAAACAAAGGAAGTTGGTCCTCGACTGCGGAGGAAGCAGGAAGCTGCCGGCCCTGCTAGCAGCCCAGCTGCCGGGGCTCGGGGACGGCGGTATGGAGTCTGTGGCCCTGTACAGCTTCCAGGCCACGGAGAGTGACGAGCTGGCCTTCAGCAAGGGGGACACTCTCAAGGTAGGGTGGCCGAGGCTGGCCGCGCTGTGCCTATGTGGTATGGGGGGGGGTGCTTAAAATCAGGGCCTGGATGGCCCTTCTAATAGAGTCTAGTCTCTGGAGGAAGAAAGGCCCAGCTTCTCCAGTCATTGGCTACGTGACTCTGGACAAGCCATCTTCTGCCTCGGATCCTCAGTTTTCCCATCTGAGAAATGGGACGTTAGTGCTCCCTCCTTTAGGAGCCATTCTGAGAATTCTGCGGAGTGAGTGGCAGGGGCGGATTCAACACCCAGTTTCCCAGGAAAGAATTTGAAATGAGTTAGAGAGAGAGAGGCAAAGAGATTGAGACAGGGAGAGGGTCTTGGGAACTGAGGACACACACTGACCTATCGGGGGTGAAACGACCGTGACTCAGGGTCCAGATGGTTCTCCCCTCAGGTGAGATGAGCCGCAGCGCTATGCAGCCCCCTCGTGGAACCTCTGTGGGGAGCACGCAGAGTCCCGGGCAGAGGGGTTTCCAGGCTCTCTCTCTCGGGAACTGTCCCTGCTTACATGCCTGTAACTGGAAGCGGAGCTCAGGGCCCTGATTCGGGAGTGGCTGGCACGATTTGGGCGCTGGAGCTGCCATCAGGTCCCGCTCAGGAAGCTCGCTGGGCGTCAGACTCCACGCCGGCCTGGTGGGCATAAGACTGGCTATCCTTCCAGTCTGAGCCGGGCCCCATTCTGGGCCGCCCCAAGCTTCAGGCCTCGGAAGGGACAGAACCTCCCATGGGCTGACCGTGTATGGAGCCAGGTCTGAGCCCGGTGGTGTGCTCCAACACCCTCTTAAGCTGCCGTAGCCCCATTTTACAGGTAATTAAGTGAGGCCCCCAGGCACCATGACTTGCTCAGTGTGGGGTCGAGTGTGAACCCCTGAACCTGGCCTGGGGCAGGAGGGTGACGGTTCTGAGAAGAACCACATCATTTTGAGGAAGTCCCCCCTTATCTGTGCTAAGATGCTGGCCCTGGGTGCCCTGGGTGGCCGGCAGGGGGGGTGACCTGAAGACGTGTGGTTACCTGAGGGCGGGGCAGGCCTGGCACAAAGACCAACCAGCCAGTGCAGGAGACTCTGAGATCTAGCTCCAGCCTACAGGCCTTGTTAGCCAATCTTAGAGAGTTTGGGTCTCTAGTTCCAGACTCTGGGGCTTGGGAGAAATTGGAATCACAAGGAACTTGGAATGGGGTGGTCAGTGCTTTTCACCTGAGACGCAGGTGATGGGCAGTGTGGCGGGGATGGATCTGTGGGGTCCCCCAAGGGAATCACCGTAAAACCTATGACAACCCCTTCCCTCCTGGATGCCTGGGCTCACAACCCACCCAGAGACTGGCTGAGTTCCCACTAACCCTGGCTAGAGCACTGGCATCTCCTGCTGTGTTTGCTTCTAACCCGGGCTCCTGAGGGCAGGGACATAAACCAGTGCCAGGACGGGGCAGGCCCTCAGCAAGATGGGGTGTCAGAGGAAGGAAGGCGGGACTAAGATGTTAGCCAAGACCCAGGAGGGGGCCTCTCAAGGCATGACAGGCCATGGGAGGGGCTGCCTTTTCCTTCCTTCATGCAACAAACCCTTGCTGGCCTGGGAAGCATTGTCCTGAGAGCTGAGGACATAGGCAGCGGCCAAAGCCCAGGCCCTGTCCTCCCAAACCTGACATTCCAGAGGGTGAGTCATGCCAGGAGGTGACAGATGGATGGAAGCAATCACCCGGGGAGATGGAATGCAGAGGGTAGGAGGGGCAGAGGGACAGCTTTAGATGGGCGGTGGGGGTCTGGGCAGCCTCTCAAAAGAAGTGACACCTCAGCTGAGATCTGAAGGATGAGCGGGACCCAACCATGCAGAGAAGAGGCGGGGGAGGAGAGTGAAGGAGGAGATGCATCCAGCGGGGGTGGGGGTGTGAGTGAGTCTGCAGCGTGGACTCAGCGTAGCTCCGTGCTCCGTGGCGGCACAAAATATCACACAGTCCCTAAAAACACTATCTGGGGAGGGGTCGTTTAACAATGCAAAAATGCTCTCGAAGTGGCAAAAAGGCAGAATACAGAGGAATATACACAGAGAGCCAACTCACACATACTCAGTAGATTTGAGCTTTAGGGATTGGAAACTGACATTCTGCAGGTGAGAAAGGGAAAGCTGAGCCTCTCCTAGGCACCGGATTTGTGCCTAGGAAAAAACACCAGAATGCCCTGATGAGTTAGTCCTTGGTCCTGGGAGGCGGGCCATCAGCAAGTCCCACTTCCTTGTTCATGCCCCTGCCTTTCCCTGATGGACAGGGACGAGCAAGTGGGCCTTCCAGGGCCAGACCTGGTGACAGGGCCCTTCCTCTCACAGTGGTGCAGGTGCCAGGTCAAATCCTGCCTTGATTTAAGATTTTGATGGATTTTTTCTTTTTGCATTAAATTTTAAACAGTCTAATTTTTAGAACATTTTGAGGTTTACAGAAAAATCATCGAGAAGATAATACAGAGGGAGTCGCATCTGACACCGCACACCCACTCCTGCCCATGCACACCCTCCTGTGGTAACATTTTAGAGTATCAACCTGGTTCATTTGTTACATTAACAGACTGATGTGGATACATTATCATTAACTAATGACAGCCTTAAAATTTTTTGCATTGATTTTGATTTTTTTAACATATTCTCATAAAATACTATTTACGTTGATTCATGACATCTTTGGAGCTTCCTAAAATTTTGCGCTCAAAGTGCCTCACCCACCTCATGTGGTCTGGAGTCCGATTTCTATAACTGCAAAAGTTCGACTGCGACATCGCCCGGCAGCCCTGCTCCCTCTCCAGCGCCTGTCTGGTGACTGAGCACACAGGGTGTCCATTCACGAACGTGTTTCCAGAGCACCAGCTGTGAGCACCCAGTGGACACACAGATCCCAGGCCCTGGGAGCTGGCAGGATGCTGTTTTTCTAGTCTTGAGCTCTGCTCTTAGATGACCCTCTGGACAAGTGGCCCCAGATGTCACCTCCCTAAAATATAGCCTCCTCCCAGGAGCAGGCTGCTTTGGGTACACAGTACCCTGTCGCTCCTGGCTAGAGGAAAGATGTGGTTGCTGGCTTACCTCTACTTCTTCATCGACAGCCGGGCCCCCAGAACCCAGACTCAGGGAGCCCATGGCCTCAGCATCTCCACGGGGATGGCTGGTGCGCCCCAGGTTGGACACAGCCAGCCCTGGGTTCCCCGCCTGCCCCTGCATCTGTTCCATCACACCCGGAGGCCACACCCGCCCACCAGAACCCAGGCCCAGAACTCGGGGTGGTCTTGTCTGCTTTCTCTGCATCTTGGAGCCAGCCTGTCAGCGGCTCCCCCAAACCATCCCAAATCTGACAACATCTCAGTCACCTCAGTCCAAGGCCCCATCACCGCTCACCTGGGCCCAGCTCCACCGCCCGGTCTCCACACAACAGCCACGACCCATAGCCTGACCTGCCCCCAGTGGCCCTCAATGGCTCCTCTTGTTTGTTTTTGTAACTAATTTTATTTATTTATTGGCTCTGCTGGGTCTTTGTTGCTGCGTGGGCTTTCTCTAGTTGTGGGAATGGGGGCTACTCTCTGGTGGCTGTGCTTGGGCTTCGCATTGCTGCAGCTTCTCTGGTTGCTGAGCACAGGTTCTAGGGCACGTGGGCTTCTGTGGTTACAGTTCGTGGGCTCTAGAGTACAGGCTCAATAGTTGGGGTGCTCTGTGGCATGTGGGATCTCCCTGGATCAGGAATTGAACCTGAGTCTCCTGCATTGGCAGGTGGATTCTTTACCACTGAGCCACAGGGGAAGCCCGCTCCTCTTGGTTTTGAAAATAAAAATCTGAACTGCCTCCTCACTCCCACCAGAGTACAATAACGTCCAGCTCTCGCCCTCCCTGTGCACCCACGGCCCGGCCCCCACCTCAGCTGCAGTCACACAGCTTTCCTTTCTGCTCCAAGGACAGCTGGCTCCCACCTCAGGGCCTTTACACTGGCTATTCCTTCGGCCATGGACACTGTTCCCCGCATCTTCTCACATCCAACCTTTCCTATAATTCAGGCCTCAGCTCACGTGTCAGTCACCTCCTCAGAGACGCCTTTCTTGCCCACTCCCCCACCCCTGTGGACAATCCCCTGCCCCAACCAGGCATCTACATCTTCCTGATGTATATCTTGCGAGCACTCCCCGCTGCATTAAATTATCTTGTTTATTTGTCTGCTTCCTGCTTCTCCCTCTGCCTCTGCCCACTGAAGTGTGACCTCCTGCTCCCTGCTGTGTCACTGGGCTGGACACAGGGCCTGCCCTGCAGGAGGTGCTCAATGACAACACTGGCCAGGGGATAGTGGCACAGGACAGCACCCAGGAGAAGGGGCCAAGCTGGGGGCAGGCCAAGGTGGGAGCGTCACCAGGGAGGGTTGGCAATTCTTGTGTCTCAGAGGGTCTGGGGGCTTTGAACAATGTTGACAGCAAGACCTTAGCTACCGCAACCTGTCAGAACATTTCTAAGTCTTTCCCTGGAGTGGAGATGACAGGAAAACAAACAAAACTGGGATAGACGAGACGTGTTACAGCCTCATGTCCACACAGGACTTTGTAGGTCACAAAACACCACCGTGTAGGCTGCATCCATTTTACGGGTGCAGAAACTGAGGCCAAGGCTGCGGAGAGAGTTAGAGGCAGGCAGACTGGTCTAGAGCTCGAGGCTCCTGGGAACCTTCACTGAATCTGTGTCCCATAGGCCCTGATTTTCCCATTAAGCTGGGGTTGGGGGGGATTTGTTTTGTGTTGTTTGGTTTTCAGCAAAAGTTTTCCTGAGTCAGCCACCTGCTTCCGGCTGTCCCTGGGGACACTGGCCTGGCCCAGACAGTGGGGACAGGAAGGAGGGGGCTCTGCGGGCCCGGTCGGACGAGTTGCTGCCCCAGCCCTTGCTCCCACGGGGCCTCTGCTTGGGCGGCTCATCTGTGTCTGATTTTCTGTCTCACAACCAAGCATCCCCACCGGGGTGGAGCTGATATGTGGACCCGCTCTAGGACAGACAGGGAAGACGGCCCTTGGGCGGGGTCCAGAGACAGCATGAAGGAGGACTGCTGTGAGGAGTGAGGGGGTCCTGCGTTCTCCTCTGTGAAACGGCTTTTGATGACAGCAGCCCCGGGGGCCGGGGTGAGAATGGGTGACATGTGGCGAGCCTGCCCCGCGACAGGGGAGGGAGCCCAGCGTCTGCCGCCACCCACAGCGGCTCCCACCCACACTCAGGTTTCAGTTCCCCTTGGGCCACCTGCAGGACGACGCAGAGCCTGTGACCCGAGGCTCGTCTCAGCCCAAATATCTCCCATTTGCTCCCCAGGGTCTGAACTCCCCACCTGACCATCACCCCTGAGTTCAGACATGTGGGTTTGTAAATGTGGGTGACCCCAGGTGACCACCACTTGGGGGGGCTCCTCAGACTGCCCCCCACCCCCGGGTCAGCGGAGGCGTTGAGTACCGTGGGCCCCATGCCCAGGGCCACAGCTCAGGGACCGAGGGGTGGCAGGGTCTGTCCTAACCCAACAGGGTGCTAGGGGTCTGGGTGGCAGTACTTGGATGTCCAGCTCCAGCCCCCAGAGCTCAGCCCACCAACCAAATCCTCCTCTATGACCCACGGGCAGGCTCCCCCCAAAACGGGACAGGGAAGACCATGGAATCACACTGCATGGGGACGCTGACCTCCCCTTCCTCTGGGAATTGGGCCCCGGGGCTGGTGTGTCCCCTTGGCAAGGGAAGCCGACACTCCTGGGTGACCAGGGGCCATGTCTCTCCTGCCCACAGATCCTGAACATGGAGGATGACCAGAACTGGTACAAGGCCGAGTTGCGGGGCGCCGAGGGGTTCATCCCTAAGAACTATATCCGCGTCAAGCCCCACCCGTGAGTAGCTCCCCCACATCCACAGGCCCCCTGCCCCGCTGCCAAATGTCCTCTCCCAGCCTGGCCCAGACAGAGTGACCTGCAAGGCCTCACCCCAGCCTCCCTCCATCCGTCTGGAGCCCCCTGTCTGTACCCTGAGCAGAAGTGGGAGACAGAGATGTGATGACTTGTCCCAAGTGGTGGTAGTCTGGGCCAGTCCAGGCCACAACACCGAGGGTCTGGGACACCAGAGAGCATCTGGGCCCTGGAGAGGAAGGGGCCTGGGTGCTCAGCGGTGGGCCCACTGGCTGTGGCGAGCCTCAGGCAGGCCCTGGCTCTCTCTGCAACACAAGGAAGGCTGAGGCTACACTCATGGGGGGTCCTAGGAGCCTGTGCAGGGGTGGGGGTGAGGGGCCAGGGAGAAGAGAGGCAGGAAGGAGGCACACCTGAGGGCCCTGCCATTGGAGCAGGAGAGCAGAGAGCTGGACACTGGCCAAGCAGAGCTGGGACAGGACAGAGCAGGAATCAAGTGTGGGCGTCCCCAGGCCTGGGACCTGCTGGCCCAGGGAAGCCCCTGGTCAGGCTTTCAGTGTTGAATGCCCTAGTCCAAGCCCCGGGACAGGCCTAAGTGGCCAAGAACCTATGAAAAACCAAGTGGATATGCGTGGGGTGAAGGCTGAAGTAGTCTTGAGACACAGTCATTCACCAAACACTGGCTATGGCCCCAGGGACCCAGCCTGGGTGATGCTGGACACATGTGATGAGATGCTCGGGTCAGACCACCGTGTCCCAGGGAGAGACAGGAGGTAAAGAAAGTATGACAAGAGAAGGCAGTCGGCATCGAGATAACTAACCAGGGAGGCCTTCTCGGAAGAGGTGACAAACTGAGGTTTTGAAGGAAGTGTGTGGGAGTTGGCTGTGTAGAGTCAGAGAAGGGCATTCCTGGGAGAGGGACAATGAGAACCCCTGGCTGTGGGCCTGGCAGCAGGGCCTCAGATGCTGGGTGGAGGGTGGGAGGAGCCACAGATGGGTTTCAGTGTGGATGGGGGGTCTGCATCTGATGCAGAGGCAGGTGACAGGGCTGGGCAGGCTAGAAGGGGCAGTATGGGAGCTGTGACATGTGTGTGGTTGTGGGGTGAAAGGAGAGGGAGGTACAGGGCCAGGGTGGGGCCTGGAGGCTGTTTCCTCTTTATCTGTCTTCAAGTTCTTTCCAAAGCTGCCACCACCTCCGGCTTCCTGTGTTGGGCAAAGCCTCTACCCACCTAGGTCCCCTGTCTGGGCTCCAAGCACTCCCACCCCCCAACAGGTCCTGTAGCCTGGGCTCCAGGCCTGCAAGGTCTCTGGGCTATGTGACCTTGACTTCCATATAGGGAGAGAACCTACCAGGGCCACCAGCCAGGGCCAGGTCAGTGAAAGACACAGTGGAAGTGGGAGCCTCCAGGTGGAAGCTGTGGCCCAGCAAAGGCTGGGAGCCTAGGCGGTTGGAGGCTGCTGAGAAACCCAAGTAGAGGCTTTGGTTTACTCAGAAGGAAAGAAAAGCTGATGGATTTCAGGGCCATGCCCTTTGGGGCAATATGGCGGTTGAAGCCAGTCTCCACCAGGGTGGGAGGCAGCCGTGGAGGGTTCCGTGTCTGATGGCCCTGGGGTCCCTGGGGCTGTCTTTGGCCACTAGTGTCTGGGACAGATCGGGGACCAAGGGCAGATTCCCCCACCAGCTTGGGGCCAGGTTCAGGTGCGTTCTGGGCTAACTTCACCCCTGCCCAGGCTCTGAAATAGCAGTGGGGAAGTCCAGCTAGCAACTGACTCAACGCTTGGGGCTCCAGTGTGGCACGTGGCAGGACAGGGGTCTCAGAGGGGCCCTGATCACCACCACCACCACCCTGCAGTCCAGGGAGCCTGGGGGAGGTGTGATGCAGGCTATCTACTCCCAGGGCCTCTGGGCATCGCGGGCAGAGTCCACCGAGGGTCTGACCCAGTCGTGTGGGGGTCTAGGAGTGCATAGTCTGCTGGGCCCGGGAGGCAGAGTAGAAGTTTGCCGGGAGTGTGGGCAGACCAGCTAACAGTGTTGGGGTGGGGTGGGGTGCGCGTGGTTGAAGGTCGTAACAGTGGTGGTAAAGCTCTGCAGGTGGCAGCGGCCTTGTCCTCCCAAGGGCCCTGCGAGCTGGGTGCTCTCGTCACTGCCTTGTGGGCCAGGAGATGGTGGCACAGAGATGAGTGGCCTGTCCAGGGTCAGAGATGGAGGGAGGTTTGCCTCAGGTGCTGTGGGCCTGTGCTGTGCCCACCAGGACAGAGTCGGGAAAATTTGCTGGGCAAATCTTGGCGGGGGGGCCTCAGTTTCCACATCAGTAAAATGGGCGCTAAGTGAGGAGTGAGCTGGGTTCTGGGGGTGTCAGGACGGGGAAGCTGGTTTCTCCCATCCTGTCCTTTGAGCCACTGAGGACCTGGAGGGGGCTGGGCAGCCTCCTCAAGACTGCGGTTGCGAAAGCCTTTGAGGGTGACGGCCGCCCACACGTGGACGCCTCCTGTGGGGTTTTGTGGGTTCTTCAGAGACACCGGGCTCAGGAAACGCCCACATGGGGCCCCACTGGATCCCCACTTCCCCTGCGGCAGCACCTGCACCTGTTCTTGCTGGGGGCTTCCCGGAGGAGCTCCGTTCGGATACCCCTGAGCCCCGGGCCCTCCGCGTCCCAGCTCAGCCTCCAACCTGGAGGTTCCTCCGGGACTCCCAGAGACCTGGGCTGAGCTCACAGGCAGCCTGGAGCCCCGCCCTTGGCCACCACCTCCACCGCCTCCACTCCGGGAAAACCCACTGTGAGATGGGCCCAGGCCTCCCCAACCCCCAATATGGGGGTACCTGTGGGCTAGAAGCTCACTTTTGGGGTATGGGCTCCCAGGAGTGGCATCTAGAACACAATGTCAGGACCAGGATTTTATTTTGGGGTGGAAGGTGGGGAGGAGCCTTGGAACTGCTCCTTCTGGCCCGAACCAACACCATGAACTGAGCAGGGTGCCTGCCCTGCTCCCCTCGGTCACCACCTGAGGACGTTGGGGGCCCAACCCGCCCACACACAGGCCGGGCACATCAGTAAAAAGCCCTCGGAGGAGCTGCCAGCGCTCACACGTGGCAGGCACTGGAGGGGCAGGTGGGGCTACAGGCAGGACCCCGTCTGCCTGCACCTGAGTCCCTGTGCTGGGCTTGGAGGGCTCTCTGTCAACATCCTGACATGACAGGAAATTCCCGCCTCATATCCGCCTGGGCGCTTAGACTCAGGAAGGGGAGAAGGGAAACGGTGCAGGGAAGGGAGGCTTGGCGGCTTTGGGGCACCAAGGTCTCACGGTGAGACTCCGGCCACAATGGGCTTTGGTTTCCCCATGTGAACATCAAGAGTGGACTAAAACCCTGGGGCTGGGAAGCCAGTTGGAGATCACCTGGGTCCTCTGAGGGTAGGCGATTCCCAAAGAGCCAGACTCTGCCAGACGGCCTGGAGCATTTACCAGGAATCTTCTATTTACCCAGTTCTGTTTGGTCAGAAGGAAGAGGGACTTGAACCTGTGAGAAAAAGTCCAGGTGGCCTCAGTCTGTGCATCTGTGAAACGGGTACAGGGAGAGACCCTTCCTCACCAGAGCAAAGCTGCTATTTCTCTTTGGTGGTTGTTTAGTCGCTAAATTGTGTCTGACTGAAAAAAGACAATATAAAATGTGTTTGACTGTTCACAGTCCCACAGATTGTAGCCCACCAGGCTCTCTCTGTTCATGGAATTCCCCAGGCCAAGAATACTAGAGTGGCTTGCCATTGCCTTCTCCAGAGGATCTTCCCCACCCAGGGACTGAACCTGGGTCTCTTGGATTACAGACAGATTCTTTACCATCTGAGCCACCAGGGAAACCTATTTCTCTTTGGTCATCTTTAAAATATTTTTTCACTTTTAAGAACCTACAGTAGGAAATGTAAAAGCCCAGGTCGGGGTGGCTGGGTCAGAGTTCACTGAGGTGTGTGTTTGCCTGAGTGTGTGAGCATGTTAAGTCACTCAGTTGTGTCTGACTCTGTGATCCCGTGGACTGTAGCTTGCTAAGTTCTGTCTATGGGATTCTCCAGGCAAGAATACTGGAGTGAGTTGCCATACCCTCCTCCAGGAGAACTTCCCAACCCAGGGATTGAACCCGAGACTCTTATGTCTCCTGCACTGGCAGGCGGGTTCTTTACTACTAGCGCCACCTGGGAAGCCCTGTGTGTTTGCCTGGTGTGGCGGCAAAGGTTTGTGCTCAGGAGCTAGAATGCTGGGACTAGGCACAGCTCCTGTCTGCCACCATGTGTGACCTTGGGTACATGACTTCTGCCTCTCTGGGCCTCAGGTTGATAGTCTGTAAAGTGGGTGCAGTCGCACCTCCTGTGTCCAGGACTGCTGGAGAACCTGGCAGTGATGGGTGCCTGGCACTGTGCAGGGTGCCTGGCCCCCCGCCCTCACCTTGCCCTCTCTGCAGGTGGTACTCGGGCCGGATCTCCCGGCAGCTGGCGGAAGAGATTCTGATGAAGCGGAACCATCCGGGAGCCTTCCTGATCCGGGAGAGTGAGAGCTCCCCAGGGGAGTTCTCCGTCTCTGTGAAGTGAGTTCTGATCTGAATACGTGGAGGAGGGTGGGCAAGGACAGGCCCTCAGAGCGTGGAAGGAACGACAGACTCCTGGAAGCAGATGACCATCTCGGGGTCGGGAGTGAGGCGACTGAAGGGCGGGCCCTGGGCAGTGAGGATGGGAGGCCGACTGGGAGTCCTCCCATGCCGGGCCAAAGGGCTGGCCGTTGTTCCATGAGCAGCAAGTCCCCAGGGGAAGCTAATATGACAAGGCTGCAGGGGGAGAGCAGCAGGCCCCCCGGGGTGGGTGTCCAGGGAGTGCTCTGGACAGGGTCCTCCTTGTGCTTCGCAGTCAGGAGGATGGACCCTGGGGCCAGGGTGCTTAGGTTCACATTCCAGCTCAGCCATTTCCTGTCTGTATGACTTTGGGCAAGTCACTTAACCTCTCTGTACCTGCTTCCTCATGAGTAAAATGAGTTATTGTGAGGAGCAAATGAGTCATTCTATCGAGAGCCATTAGAATAGTGGCTGCCACTGAAGCAGGGTGACAGCCTCTGGGCAGCGCGGAACCTGAAACCAGAAGTCACAATGGGGCAATGAGGAGTCCAGGGGAAGGAGGGGCAGGAACCAGGGCAGGGGTCGGGCCCCGCTGGTCTCTGTTCTGCCTTTTCTGAACCTGGAACAGGGGGTTGTGGGTGCAGCAATTCAAGGACTAGTCGCTGAATTCTGTGCAGTGTGCCGGGCAGTGTCAGGGACTCAGGAAACAACAGTGAAAAAACAAAGTTGCTGTCCTTCGGGGTTTGTGTGTTAGTTGGGGAGACAGACCTTGAACAAGGAGTGAACGAACAGAGCAGGAGCCAGGTGGCAGGGATGGATGGCCTCAGGTTTGAGCAGAGATCTGCAGCTGCAGTGCAGGCTGTCCGGGGCTCCAGGAGTGAGGACCGGGAGGAGAGCTTCCAGGCAGAGGGAACAGCAAATGGAAAGCCCCTGGGGTGACTGGGCAAAGCTAGTGCGAGAAGGGGTGTCAAATCCAGAGAGAATGGTCTGATAGGTCCCGACCAGGAGGCGAGTTCTCCCAGAGCAACAGACCCCCACGGAGCATCCCCACTAGGGGAAGAAGGTGGATCCCTCGGGCTACCGAGGAGGAGGATGGCTGGGATCAAGGGAGGCCCTGGAAAGAGCCAGGCGGAGCCGCTGGCATTAGCACTGGGATGGGGCTGGAGGGTTGGGGAGGTGGCATGTGCCCATGAATAGGGGACCACCAACAATAATACCACCATCAGGGTTGGTGAGAGCACTGGGCACGTAGCTGGATGGGATGGGTGGGTGGACGTGGGCAGTGCGGCCTCAGTATACTGGATGGCACCAGTCTTCTAGGACTGGGATGTGTCACAGCCAACAGCTGGCTAATTTTTCAATGGTTAAACGTACATAGGATGGCTTTGATAGCTCCTTTGGGGGCAAGTCTGATGGGGCACAGGGCTCAGGGGAGGGAGAGCTCGTGTCTCCCAGCAGGCCGGCCATGAGGCTCCTGTTTGCAGAAATGTGCCCCAAGGGAGGCCTTTCCTGTCTATTCTGTACAGAGCTTGTGGTGGTGTGCAGTCAGGACACTGGAGCCCCGGCAGGTGGGCTTCTCTTCATCGGGGTCAGGAGAGCTGCTGGGGATGGTGGTCCCACATCAGGGGTCACAGCCCTCACCCGCCCCTCTCCAAGCTTTGTCAGCAGCCTTGGCTTTTCTCACTTCCGTTTCCCCTGGAAACAGGCTGAGCTCCTGATCCAAGGCAATGGCTCTCCTCCTGTCTGAGCCTCAGGGGCGGTGAGACACCAGTTCTTGGCCCTGAGCGTCTGGAGCCCCTGGCTCACCCCTCCCTCCACAGTCCAGCCCGAGGCCAGTGGGTCCCCCGAGGAACGGAAGTGGCAGTTTTCCCTGTGCCGGCTCCTGGGGCCCAGTATCTCCTGGGAAAGGCACCTGCCAGGCGGGCTAGTCTGGCCTCGCTCCAGGAATCAGCTCCAAGGTCACCGCAAAGCAGGGCACGGGGCTTCTATGGCCACCTCTGCAGCCTGAGCTGAGCTCCTACCTGCCTCCCCCCGACCCCCGAGAGTGGATCCCATGGCCTGAACTTCCGCCATAGGTGCCCTGGCACCCTGCCCTCTCCTGGAGCCTCCCTGGATATGCAGACCTGCCACCCCAGGCACAGGGTCAGGCCAGCCAGCTCAATCTTTGGTGGGTGTGTGTGTAGGACAGGGGAGGAGTCCCTCAGGGAGTCTCCACGATGCCTGATTGAGGGAAGTTCGATGGCAGCAGACACTCCACAGGCTGGAGGAGATGACATCTGAGCTGGGCCCTGAAGCATGAGTAGGAGTTTGGTGCACAAAGAGGAGAGGGGGTGCCAGGCCCAGGCAACAGCAAGCGTGAAGACCCAGAGGGGGGCAGAGAGGGTGGGCTTGGAGAGCAGTTTGTCTGTCTGAGCAGGAGCGGGATGGGCAGTTTTGGGGAGCCAGCACCAGTGTTGTCTGGGAAAGGGGCCTGGAGTGTCCTTCAGAGAAATCCCTGCACACATACTGTCCCCCCTGCTCCACCCCAGGCATCCTACCCATGCCCTATCCCCTAGCTGAGCAAGAACCCTGGGTGCCCGGGTTGTGGTATGTACACAGCACCACCAGGTGGTGCCCTCCAGCCTCAGTTGCATCCCCCAGGGCCAGGATCCTGGGTCCTGCCCCTACTCTGGTCCATCCTCTGTCAGGGGGCCTTTCAGGGTCCTTGGAGGACCACCAGGCTGACATCAGAGCAGGAAACAGACTCAGGGCATCTGTGGCTAGGAGAGGGGCTTTTGAAAAAGAATATCAGCTGTGAAACCCTGGGCAAGGTACCCTGGTCTGTTTCCTCGTCTGTGAGATGAACATCGATGGAAGGGGCTGAGTATGCTGCCAGCACACAGCACGTTCTCCCCAAATGTTGGCTTCCCCGGTGGCTCAGCAGTAAAGAGCCCACCTGCCAGTGCAGGAGACACAGGCTCGATCACTGGGTGGGGAAGATCCCCTGGAGAAGGAAATGGCAACCCACTCCAGAGTTCTTGCCTGGGAAATACCATCGACAGAGAAGCCTGGTGGGCTACTGTCCATGGGGTCGCAAAGAGTCAGATATGACTTAGCGACATGAACAACAACAATCCCAAAAGCCAGCTATAGTTGTTATTTTCAAATCAACCCTTCCAGGACCACACAGTGTCTCCTGGCCCCAGCCCCATGGTCCCAGGCTGTTAGAGAAAGGCCAGTGGCCATGTCGGGGTGGGCAGCCCAGCTCTCCTCCTGTGTAACCTCAGCAGATCCCATCCTCCTCGGCTGTAACGTCCTTATCTCTAGCATGGAGGCAGTAGCCAGGACGTCATGAAGTCCAGTGACCTGACAGCCACCCTTCTGGGTGATGACTACACAGATGTATGTGCAAGAGCGTTTTCGTCTCACTGGCAGGGCTCCCGGGACCTCTGATCCTACACGAGTGGCATCTCCCGCACGCTCCTGCCAAGCCTCATAAAGCTGTCAGAGGTGGGGTTTACAGGCCTTGCTCTGACTCCTGGAGTGACAGTGGCCATGGCTGGGTGCCCTTTACAAGTTTACAGAGGGCTGTCACCCCCTACCCCCACCTCCGGGAGCATGTCTGAGTTGGTGGCCTGAGGGCCAGGGCAGGGGCGCACGGCCTGGCTGTGTAACTTTGGCCCCTACTCTGATATAGGCTGCGGTGGGCTCCTTGGTTGGAAGCAGTTTGTTCCCCAGTGAGACTAGAAAGACACTTCCTTCTTTTCAGGCTCAGGTGCCTGGGGTCCCAACCTGTTTGCTCTGCCCCCTTTGGTTGCTGAGCCCCTACTGTGCGCCAGGCCCCATGCCCAGTTTCAGGGACTCAGCTGCCAACAATTGAACAAAGCTCCCTGTCCTTTAGGCTCAGGTTCCACTGGGGCGACTGATAATTTTATACATGTATGTATGAGGAGATGTGTATGTATAATTTATTAAACAATTTGTAAATTATATAAAATCTTGGAAGATGAAAAAGGCTCTTGGAAAATGAAGCAGAAAGAATCGGAGGAAGGCACAGATTTATGCAGGCAAAGACAGGAAGTGACCCCAGAAGTCTACTGTGCAAGTGAAGAAACAAAGGCTCAGGAACGTGCAGTAACTTGCCTGAGGTCACACAGCCAGAAACAGCAGAACTAGTGCCCACTGACACCCCCATGACCTGAAAGACCAGGTCTGCCCTTCCGCTCTCCTTCCCTGAGGCTAAAAACCCGGTGTCGGGGCTTCTCTCTCCACTCCCTTCCCAAGGTCAGTTTGATTCTATCTCTCATCTGCTGCAGAACAAGTCAGCCACCCCCTCCTTTTTCACAGATGGGAAGACTGAGTCTACAGAAGGGCCATGCCTTAACAGAAATCACCCAGTAGGCAGTCAGCAACCTGGCCTCCACCAGGCCACCAACCTGGTCTCCAAGCCCTGACTGGGGGGTCCTGGGGCTCCTGACACCTTACCCCAGCCTTGTTTATCCACCCTGGGCCACTGTCACCCTGGCTAATGCCGCCACCAGGCCAGAAAAACCTGCTGGGCAGGACCAGGAGCAGCTAGCATCAGGCCTGACTTCATCCTTTAGACTTTTCTGACAGCCCAGGGGCCTGGCCCAGCCCTCAACCCCCCTGGGTAGGTGGGCGTGGGGGTCACAAACAGGTATACACAGACCCATGGCTGCTCGGAGACAGATGCACACGGCCGGCCTCCCAGAGCAGGGAGAGACACGCACATACATCCAGGTGTGATGGAGAGACACTGGCACACACAGGCCCAGACATCACACGCATACACCAGGCTTGGTGCCCCCTCCAGCTCGGGAGGGCTCACCCAGCAGGGCCACCCCTCCTGGCTCCAGGGCCACCTGGACTTAAACTCAGGCCTGGAGAGGCAGGAGACAGGCTGGCAGGGAGAAAGAGCCTGCCCAGGTGCTGGGTCCTCAGCCCTGTCACATGGAAGAGGGTTGGTCACTCGCCAGGCCAGGGGCTGGCTCAGAGGAGGGTCACGCCTGCTCACAGACACAGCTGCCCCCGGCTGTGGGTGGGCTCCTCTCCCCTCTGGGCCCTGCTATCCCATCTTGAGCCACGCACAGGCTGGGGGCTGGACCACGAGAGCTTCCCAGGTTTGAGAATCCACCAGTTGTCAGGCTGATGAATTTGAGCAGACTCTGGGAGACAGTGGAGGACAGAGGAGCCTGGTGCACTGCAGTCCCCAGGGTTGCAGAGAGTCGGACTTGACTTAGCAATTGAACAACAATAAGGTTCTAGAACTTCTGGGTCCCTTGCCCCCTCCCAGGCCTTGCCCCTCCCCTGGGTATGATCAGGGAAATGCTCCATTCTGGGTGACATCTGGGTGACTGAAGGTAACCTTCAAACACCAGAGTGTTCAGAACTGTGGTCACTTGGAGCTGAGTTCTCCTCAAAATCCCTACACACTCCTCCGCCCCTCACCCGGAGGACAGCTGCTGAATACACTCCCGGCTCCTCCTCGGAGATGGCACTGAATCAGGGCCTCTGCCTGCCCAGCACCACGGCCACAGTCCAGGGGCCGGGAGAACCCTAGGCTCTCGGGGACAGGGCACGAGGGAGTCAAGGACCGAGGCTGCAGCAGGCCGGACAGGAGGGAGGTGCCTGCCCGCCTCCCTGCCCTCCTCCCATCCCGGGACGTGGACACACATGTCCCATAGCCGACAGCACAGGTGCTTAGTCACCTGGGAACAATGCTCGCTGACGGCACACGAGCGGCTTTGTCTCAGGCCCGGGAGATGGCTGTACCTGGTCACAGAGCCTCCAGTATTTTCTGGCCTCAGTTCTGCAGGTGGAGCTGGCTGCCCTGAGAGTGGACATGTGTTAGAGGGGCTGGGACCACAGCTCAGAGCCAGCGGGGTTTGGGGGGTGTCAGCGGGGTCCGGGAATGAACCAGACAGTGAGCATGGATGCCCTGGGCTGCCCCACAGTGTCCCTGACCGGATCCTCTCCCAACTGGGCTATGCCTGGGCCGACTCCTGCCTTCCTGCCTTTGGGTATCTATGAGCAGCGGGCTACAGGCAGGATGTACAGGGCTGAGGAAGACAAGGAGTCCCCTGACTCTGACTGAGGGCATCTGAGGCAGCTCATAGAGCTTGGGCCATGTTACCCAGGCTTTGAAGCATGAATAAGAGTTTGACTGAAGAAGAATTTGGAAGAAATAATGTAGCAGAGGCCTGGAGGCATGCTTGAAAGTGGAGAGAGAGGCTATGCATGGTTGGGATCCTTGCCTTGGGCAGGGCGGGAGGATTCCCCCTTCCCCAGGCCCAGAGACACGCACAGAACGGAAGGTATTTACCTGGAACAAATCTCTATCTTAAATCTCACATCTTACCTTTAACAAGGCAGCACGCCAGGCCTGGGGCTGACAGGTGGAGGAAGTGAGCTCAGACAAGGAGGATAGGCAGCTGGGGG
Source organism: Moschus berezovskii (assembly GCF_049115385.1). Taxonomy (NCBI): domain Eukaryota; kingdom Metazoa; phylum Chordata; class Mammalia; order Artiodactyla; family Moschidae; genus Moschus; species Moschus berezovskii. Next base: position 46,313,368 of record NC_142479.1, read on the forward strand.
ATGGACACCGAGCTCTGGTCCAGGCCCTCGAAGCACTCGGACAGCAGGACTGCAGGAGCTCAGGCTGCCCAGTCATGTGCGGCCCCTCCTGGCATGGGATAGGCTGAGCACAGGGAGGCACCAGCAGGTCCCTCTGCCCTGTGGCCAGTTTGGGAGAGGCAGGCCATCCCTTCAGTTGGAAGGTGCTGGGCAGAGGGGTGGGATGTGGTGCAGTTGGGCTGCAAGGCTGGGTAAAGGGAGGGGGAAGAGAAAGGGCTACGATGATCGCATCAGAGCATATTTGAAGAAAATTGAGGCTGGCCAGGTCATCAGAGCCAGACCTTGAGATCAAGGTGTTAGGATTTTATCCTGAGGGCCGAGGGCTGTGGGGAGCCATGGAAGGTTCTTAAGGGGGGTAGGGGTGAAAAGGAAGCATCCCACAGCCTGAGCCTCTTGCACACTGGCAGGCTTTGGTCTTAGGACTCTCCCCTCAAGGGACTGTGAGGGCTGGGAAGGGATGAGGTGGGGGAGGGAAAAGAGAGTTAAGGCTGAGGGGACGTTGGAGAGAAGAGATGCTGTCTGGTCACCTCTCTCAGAGGACCCATGCAATATCGCCAATAAATGAGCGCTCACACAGAAGGGACGTGTTACTATGAGGAAACTGAGATTCAGAGAAAGTAAGTGATTTGCCTAAGGTCACACAGCAAGAAAGTGTCCTGATCCAGGGTCCACATCCTTAACTCCACACTCCACGGCCAGGAGATTCCCTGTGCCTTGCACGGAGCCTGTTGCTGGGGCCTGGGACCCCTTCCCCACCTTGTCTCCTCCTGACTCGGTCCTCACCCGGAGGGCAAAAGGCCAGGGGGCAGGGGGAGGGCTCATCCAAGCAGCAGTCTGAGATGGCCTTTCCCCCAGCTACGGGGACCAGGTTCAGCACTTCAAGGTGCTACGCGACCCCTCAGGGAAGTACTACCTGTGGGAGGAGAAGTTCAACTCTCTTAACGAGCTGGTCGCCTTCTACCGGACCACCACCATCGCCAAGAAGCGGCAGGTCTTCCTGCAGGATGAGGAGCCCCTGCCCAAGGTGGGTAGGGTTGGGGGGAGGCAGGAGGAGGGTCTAGCACAGCTTCTCCAGTTCTGTCCTGGGGGTTGCCGTGAGGCAAGAGGAGTTGGGGGGCAGGGGGAGGTGGGAAGTGCAGGTAGAAACTGCCGGGCAAGCAGAGCCTGGCTTATTCTCAGTCAGAAGCTGTGCGTGGCACACAGTAGGTGCTGAGTAGTTGTGTGTTGAGTGAGTGAAGGTATGCCGCCTGCTGAGCCTCCTGGGAATCTGCACCTCACAGGTAGGAAGCTGAGGCTCAGAAAGCAACAGGACTCATCCCAGGCCGCCTGCCGGGTGGGGTCAGCACTGGCTTCTGCTTGCCAGCAGCTGGCCTGGGGTTGGGAGGTGCAGCAGGGGGTGCCCGTGGGCCAGGTCCTGGCCTGGTGGAGGGGGTCTAGCCACCCCTCGTTCTCACAATAACAGCAATTTGCCAGCCAGCTCTTTCATCAAGGGGCCCTGGGACCAGATCTCAGTCTCATTAGGATAATGAAACCAGCCAGTGGGGTTATTAGACCCGAAATACTGTTTTCCTTGGGACGGGGTGTCAGCAAGGCCTGTGGCTGGAGGTCGGGACCCTGCACAGCCTAGTGAACTTGGGTTCTGTGGGGGAGGGAGAGGGGACCGCAGGCTGCTGCTCTAGTCCTGCCTGTTCCTAGGCCCCCCAACCCCTGCTCCTAGCCACGTGTGATCTTAGGGCCAGTTCATCCCTCCCCTGGGCCTCAGTTTCCCCTGGGGCCAGTAGGATGAGCCCTGGGAGCTGATAGGAGAGTAAACAGTGTTTTTGGAGGACCTCCCTCCCCCGCCTTATGCACCCTCCTCCCATCAGCACACTTAGGGCCTGGCCTGCTCAGAGCTCAGTCTCAGGGATGATTCCCCCAGTGGGTCTGCTGCCAGGGTCAGCTCTGCCCTTGGAAAGTGTTAGGGGCCCACGAGGGAGCTGGGGGCTGCTGGAGGGCTCTCCCACACCCACCACCTGGCTCTGAGGTCATCCACCCTGCAAGGCAACTGCAGAGCAGGCCCAGCCCCTGGGACCCAGGCTGCCTCCTCTGTCCTGGGCAGAGAACCGCTAATTACAGCCTGTCCATGATCCTATCGCCAGCCCAGATGAGATTCTGCAGGCTCAGAGCAGAGTGACTGGTGGGCAGGCAGGTCCAGGGTGCTGGGTGTGATCATCACGGCGCCAGGCTGACGTGCCCAGAGGGGAGCTGTCATCCAGCAGCCATTCGCAGGGGGCAACCAAGTCCCACAGAGGTCAGGGACTTACCCACGGCCACTGGGGCACAGGTGGGACTAGAGCCCAGCCTGAGAGACAGAAGTGTGCAAAGTGACATCCTTTGCCTCAAAGCCTGGCCAAGGGCAACAGCAGCAGACTGCTCATAGCCACACATCACTTTACAGTTTAAAGGCCTGTTCCTGTAGGTCTGGGGCCTGGAGTCAAAAGCTCAGGAGAGAGCCCCCAAGACACTCAGGGATCTAACCAAAGTCCCAAGCTGAGGCCCAGGACTTGGTCCCTTGATTGCTGGCCATGTAGTCCCACCTGGGCTGCCAGGACAGACCCTGTGGAAATGCAGGGTCTGTGCTGCAGATGTGCATGGAGCAGGCAGCGGGAGGCCCATGGCAGGGTCGGGTGGGGGGATGGCTGTCATCTGAACCTGGACACAGAGCTGGGTTCAATCCCAACTCTGCCTCCCCTTGGGGCTTCCATGGGGACAGCCCAGCCGGGGGCTCCTGAAGGCCCACTGACCGTTTTCTCCCTCGCAGCCGCCCCAGGCCTGCTTCGCCCAGGCCCAGTTTGACTTCTCGGCCCAGGATCCCTCCCAGCTCAGCTTCCGTCGCGGTGACATCATTGAGGTCCTGGAGCACCTTGACCCCTGCTGGTGGCGGGGCCGGCTCTCCGGGCGGATCGGCTTCTTCCCACGGAGCTACGTCCAGCCAGTGCACCTGTGACCGGAGTGGGCCCAGGGGCTGAGTCAGTGGACCCGCGGTCCACCAGGCACGTGGAGAGAGGACACTGGCGCCCCCAGTCCAGGGCTTTGGACAGGAGCATGGGCTTCTTGACTGTCTGGCTGGCCACTGGTGCTTCATGCTAACTGGGATGGGCCCAGTGCCCCGGAACCACTGCCATGTGCAGTGCCCACCAGCCTGGGGGACTCCAGGGCCTCCGCTGGCCTCTGACATCACAGGGTGGCCAGCAGGGCCCGTCCACTCCAAACACCCATGCCCCTCCCCAGGAAGGCTGAGGACTCAGGCTCTACCCACTGGGGGCTCAAGCCAAGGAACCACAGGCTGGGCCTGCCTGTCCCTCCAATCAAAGCCCCAAGGGCTGGCTACTGGGGAGGGGACCAGGGCCCTGTGTACCAGTAACCTGGACTTGCTGGACAGACCCCGGTGGAAAGATACTTCTCAGCTGTCCTTCGAAGACTCTGGGCTCCACAGGCCTCCAACATCCCTGTCCACTGCAGACACTTAGTGAGGAGGGCAGGGTGGAGGCGAGGTCCCGAGGAAGGAGGGTGGGGGTGGGAGGAATGGAGGCAGCTGCTCCTTGCCACTGGCCCCATGGGGCGGATGCACTCCAAGGGGGCAGCCCTGGACATGGCCCCCTGGGAGACACAGCTGCACCTGCCGTATTTGTTGAGGCCCAGGTTCTGCCCAGACCAGGGCTTCAGGAAGCGGGGGTCACTGCAGACCAGGTGCGGAGCTGGGGCAGGAGCTGGGCTTTAAGGTCCAGCAGCATCCAGGATGGGGGCAGCCTTGGTGGGCCTGGCTTAAGGAGAGGCTGGGTGTCTATGGGGATGGCGCCGCCATACGACCCGGGACTCTTGGAGGCCTGAGCTCTGGTGAATTCGCTGCTCATGACCTGGGCCTGTGAACTCAAAATAAATACAGTAAAAGAATATAAGGATGTCCGTGAGAAATCTCATTTTCTTTCCAATTATATCTACTATTTTTAAAGTATCAGACATTCTTTTTTTCCCATTTCCTCCCTAATTTTTCAGGGCTCCTACTTGGCTGGCTTGGCCAGTCCCTGGGCACTGGCCTGCCCTGTGGCCCAAGGCGCACTGCCCTCCTCTGGGCCTCCGTGTTCCTGACGGGGAAAGGGGTGCTCTGGGGGCAGCGTCAGGCGAAGTAGGTGTAGAAGAAGATGTTGACGCATATGAGGAGGATGGCGTTGACAGCGCAGATGCGACCCCAGAAGGCGTGTCTCTGGGATGCTCGGCCATCACCTGGGGGTGGTGGGAGGAACGGGCAGATGAGGGTCACAGGGTCCCACCCAGTGCCCTTGCCTGCCATCCTGCCACAGGTGGGAGCAAAAGGGGGGCCTAGGGTCACACACACACACCTGCTTTCACTCCCGAGGGCAGGTCCTGAGCCAGAGTCCACCAGGTCAGGTTCTGGATCTACAGGGAAGGGTGGGGTGAGTCCAGACAGGGGTCGGAGACGGAAAGAGGGCAGGGACCAGGTTAGATGGAGTTACAGGTCAAGACCTAGAAGATTCCTGAGTCAGAGAGGGTCACAAGCCAGGGGTGAGGGCAGGCTCACCTGAACACCCTGGGGGTGTGGTGTCAGCAGGCTCCCAGCTACCAGCACAGCCCCGCTGAGCAGGAAGAGGGCCACAGCGAAGTGCAAGTAGTGGACGCCACGAAGGATGGGGGGCCGCGTGTCAGGGTAGCCGCAGGGCGGGACTGGGTGCAAGAACTCCAGCACCAACCTCGTGGCACCCACCGCCAGCCCCGCCATCAGGCCCCAGAAGGCTCCCTGGAGGAGAAGGCAGGGCCGCTGGGGCCTCGGGAGGAAGGCCAGGCCTCCCCCACTCGGCACCCAGGCAGCAGGGGAGGTGAGCCCTGAAGCCTCCTGCTCTACCCACATCCCACCTGCTCATTGGCCCGCCGCCAGAAGATGCCCAGGACGAAGACCGCGGTCACCGGTGGGGCCAGGGAGCTGGTCACCGACTGCATGTAGATGAAAAGCTGCCCGCCGTTGGAGCCCTGCAGGGCGGGGATCCAAGCCACACTCACGCCAATGAGCACCACGATGACCAGCCTGCAGGCGGCAGGGGCGGGCCATCCTCAAGACCCCACCCCTCCCCCACCTCCCCTGGGTCACTGAGGCTGCCTCTCCATCTGTACCCTGCTGCTGGAGCTCCAGCCTCCTCCCTGGCCCCTGCTCCTCTCCTCCAGGGATGGGGCTGGCCTTGCCCTTTCCAGACTCTTCCATGGCTCCCTGCTGCCTGCAGGAACTGCCCCCGACTCAGCCTGCGTGCTCCCAGTCATCCCTGCAGTCTCCCCCTGGTCTTCTGTCCATTTTGAAGGCCCGACCCCGCCTTTCTAGGTTTGCTGCGTCTCCCACTCCTGGGGGCAGCAGCCTTATCCATTAGTTCACTGCTGCATCTCCCGGCACACAGTAGGCGCTCAATACACATTTGTGAATGAACTGTTGCCTTCACATTCAGCCCAGACTGAACCCCTGGTGGTTCCTCAAACCCTGGAGGACCTTTGAAGGAGTCAGGACCTCTGGCGGCACACCCCACCCTCTGCTGTGTGTGGTTTGAAGCTCCTCCCCCTGCCCCACTGTGTGGACACCTCCTTTCAGCTCCTGCCTGCCTCTGGCTGGTGTGAGCCACCCCCCCACCCACTAGCAGGGACATGTTTCACTCATTCCTCCATGAAGCACTCATGAGGAGCCTGCCCAAGAGAAGGACAGGGTGTTGGGGCTCAGTCTTGGTGACAAGTGGGCCTGGTTTCTGCCCTGCCCCCAGAGTGGGGTGTTCTGTCATCATGTGCTCAGGGCTGGGCTGAGGGAGCCCAGAGGAAGCATCAATCCAGGAGGGCTTCCAGGAAGAGGGTGCCCTACGGCATTGGGGGACAGAACTGGAGCAAGGTGTCTATATGCTCCTCTCTGCTTAAGGGCCCCTTGCCTGTATCCTGGGTCACCTGGGTGTCCCTCACCCCCAAGGTGGGTGACAGGTGGGACCCTCCAGGACCCCAAAAGGACAGCAAGAGGCCAGGTGTGCAGCTGGGCGGGTCCTCCCCTTCCCGGCCTGAGGGAGAGGGTGGAGGAAGGAGGCGCCCCCTTGATTAGGGCTAATTAACCCTCCGCCTGGCAGGCGGCGGGCGCTGCCCTCTTCAAAGGCACAGGCAGGCTGCACCCCACCCTCCTTGCACAGGCCCCGCGTCCAACACCAGACTCAGCATCTCTCACAGGGCTGGGCCTCTGCAGCCGGCCTAAAGCGTGGCCCTGGCCCTCACTGGCCTCTGGGGTTTGCTCTTCTGACTCAGCCCCCACCAGGCTGCCAGAAGGACCCCAAAATCAGAGGCTATTCCTTCTGCCTGGAATGCCCTAATCAGCTCCTTCCCCAGCAAAACCTCCTTATCTTCCAAAGCCCAGCTTGAGGTCCTCCTCCTCCAGGAAGTCTTCCTCTCCCCCTGCCCCACACCCCATTCTGCTGTCAGGATGACAGGCCCTCTCCATTGTCCCTGGGCTTCAGCTGTGGTCACTTGAGGGGAGCCCCTCAAGGCCAGGTGTCTCTGAGATCTCTCTGGGTTCCAGGGAGGCCCGGTACTAGCGGGCTGAATAACAGGAGTGGGTGCAGGGAGGACCAGGGAGTGAGGCTCGGGATGCCAGTCATGAAGTGATCACACCCCAAGGCCTGTGATGGCTCCTCCAGCCCCCGCACCTGAGGAGACCTGTGGGGTCCCCAGCGTCCCCATGATGCCAGGCTCCTGGGGGACCCCTGCTGCCCTGCCCTGTGTCCTGTCTCTTCAGAGACCCAGAGCCCGAATGGTGGAAACACAGCTTGAGCAGTGCTGTTTTAGGCAGGGAGCAGGCTGGAGGTATTGGGGGCATGCTGGTACTTCAAGAGGGCAGATGGTAGGGCTGAGCCCTGGGGCCAGAGAGGGTGAGCAGCCAGGCCCACATCACACAGCTGTGCGTCCACAGGCAGGCTGGCAGGGCCCAGGGTGGGCTTGCCTGAGTGGTTGGGCATGAAGATGGGCCAAGGGTGCTGGGGGCTGCAAGGGGGTAGGCCGCATGGAGGGGAAACCAGCTCAGTACTTTGGCCAGGAAGCAGCAGGCAGGGGCCATGGAGCCACCAAAGGGGCCCTGAGGCTGCCGTGTCCAGCCAGGGGGGTGAGGCACACCTTGGGCGGTAGGAGAATGCCCAGTCCCGGCATCCGGGAGGCTGGAGCTGGAGGGGCTCAGGGAGTCACCTGGCTGGGAAAGGTGGCCCAGGTGCCAACCCTGGGAGCGGAGGGAAGGGCTCCCTGCCCCGGAGGAGGCCCGGGCCACGCGGGAGCCCACACCTGCCAGCTGGCATGTTCCAACACAGGCAGCTGTGCTGCGTCACGGGACGGCTGCCTGGAGCTCAAGGGACCCCACCCTGAGGACGGGTGCCATGCACTCTCAGCCAGAGGGGGCACTGCTGGGTCAAGCCCAGCACCAGAGAGCAGGGTCCCCGGGGCGGGCAAAGTGGGGGTTGCATGGCTCAGAGGGAGATAGGTGGAGGTGGGGCTCCTGAGAGGGCACCAGCTCCCCTTCACCAATCACAGAGTCTCAGCCCGGGAGCTTCTGGGGAGTTAGCTGAGCTTGGGGATGGAGGGCCGGGCCAGACACAGCTACACACACAGGAGGGGCGTCAGAACACCAGTGGGACCTACGAGGCCTGCCTCATCTATGGGAGCCACTGGGCTCTAGTTCCTACAGGGGGCTTCCAGGGGAGGGGACTCAGTCCTTGCCCGGGAGTATCAGGTGGGTTGCCAGGAGGAGGGGCACTTGAGCAGATTCTAGAGAGATTAGGTGAGTCATGGAGGGATAAGGATGGGATTAGTAGGGCTCAAAGGATGTGGGCAGAAGCTCGATGGGCCCAGAGGGACAGCTACAGCCTGGGTGTGGCCACGCCCAAGCACTGGCTCCCAAAATCTCTGCAGCAAGTGGGATACAAGAGGGGACTAGGGCTCAGACCCAGGGAAGACATCTCTGGATGTTGGGGAAGGGGGCTTTCCCACCAGACTCCCTCAGAGGTCCCGACTGGAGTAAGAGAGCTACCCAGGATGGGCATGGCCATACGGAAGGTGGGGGCAGGATGTTCTGGCCTCTCCTCTCCTCTCCTTCCTGGCATCGTTCTATCTGCAGCCAGCAAACTCCTACTCATCCTCAATGCCCACCTCTGGGGGGTCCTCCTGGGCTGAGGGTGTGCTGGGGAAGCCCTCCTCCCTTCCCCTCCTGCATACCGTCCCACCAGCAGCAGTTCCCGCTCGCCCGCACAGGGCCGCAGCCGCCTCCAGACGTCCATGGTAAAGAGGGTGCTGCTGCTGTTGAAGATGGAGGTCAGCGAGGACATGAGCGCAGCCATCATCACAGCGACCATCAGCCCCCGCAGACCTGGGGGAGGGGCACAGGCCGCTGTGACCTCCCTGGGCTGCTCCCGGGCCCTGCTGATGAGGCCCCTCCAAGTGCCCGAAGGCAGAGGCCCAGAAGGGTGGGCGTGAGGGTGTTGGAGGTGGTGGGAGGAAGACCCTGACTCGGGAGGCTGGGGCTGACAGTGGGCTCCTGCAGCTGCAGGCAACACGTCTGTTCTCAGCCTCTTGTTTCTACAGAGCTTCCAGTTGACAGAGTGCTTCCACACCCAAACTTCATCTGATGGGTGAGGAGTTGGAAGCTCAGAGAGGGGAAGAGAGTTGCCCAGAGAGGCACAGAAGGCCAAAGAGAAAACCCAGGGGTAGTGGGGAAATGACAAGGGACCCTCAGCCTGGAGCCCACACCCCTGGGGTTTCTGCTACTTCTTGTGCATGGCTGCCAGGCAAGCTGAGGGCCCCTATCTTGTTGGCTCCAGGGGAGAGGAGATAAGGCTGCCCAACTGGGGGATAAAGCCCTTGAAAATGAATGAAGGGCCCACATTGAGGTGGGCAAGGCCCTGCTGTGCAAGGCCTCCTGGGGGTTGTAGGCTCGAAAGGGGCTGAGGGTACAGAGGACTCAGTGCTGTGTGACTTTAGGTTGGTTGGCTCCCTCTCTGGGCTGTGGCACAAGTCTGTCTCCAAAGTTTCTTGTGCTTTTTCTTCAAGTGTCTAACCACCTCCTCCACCTCTGCAGATTCCCTGTCTATCCTCCATCCCCCACAACACCTATACACCCATCCCTGACTCCAGGAAGTACCACCTCCTCTGAGGGCTCAGCCTTGTAGATGCCACTGCTTGCCTGGCCCTGGTTCTGCGTCTGACCTGCTGTGTGACTTTCAGGCATCTCATAGCCCTCTCTGTTCACTAGGCTGGCTGAGATGGGGCCCAAAGCAAAGTGAGTTAAATCATGGTTTCTCCCCAGACATTTCTCCAACCTCCTGCTCTTGCTCAAGGAGGTGGATTACCTTGCGGATTATTCTCCTCCCATTTCTCAGGCGGGGAGCTCAAGACCTTGGAGCTGGATCTCTAGGGGTTGTGGTGAGCCCCTCAGAAGAGTGGAGGCAGACGATGCCCCAAGGTGCAAGCCCACAGGGCACACAACCCCTGTGCCAGTCAACTCCTGTGCCAGTCAGTTTCCCTGTGTTGTGCTTAATCCCACAGCCATGCTGAGGGGTGAGTATGCATCATTACCCCCAATTTACAAACGAGGACACGAAGCTGTGAGCAGGGAAGAGGCTTGCCCAGGCCTGGTCTGGGAGGGAGGGAGGGAGAGAGGAGCAGGGTGGGGTCTGAGCTCCCACGGTGGGACACTGAGAATCCAGAGGTGAAGCCAGCAGAGGACAGCCGTCTCTGCTGGCTTCAGTAGGGCCACACCCCTCACCCTGTGTTCTGCTTTCATACCCTGTATCACACTGGCCGGGAATGTGGAAATGGCCAAAACACGCCCATGTTCTCTGGTCTGCAGGGTCTCAGGGAGGCAGCAGCTATAGGCTCAAGGCAGGGCTGGGCCCCTTGGGCCCCGGCAGAGTCAACAGTGGGCTTGGGGGCCAGAGAGACTGAGCTCTGTGTCTGAGCCACAAGCTACAAGCCCGGGACAAGTCACTTTCCTCTCATCTGTGTCTCAGTTGCCACGTCTGTAAACAGAGCTAAGAACGCTGCCTCATAACATATAGGAGAGGTTGTTTGTGAGTGGGCCTGACACCCAGCAGGCCTGAAAGATGAGAGCATGGCAGCCTTTCTTGGGGCCAGGGCCAGCACGGGCTAAGAGGATCCCCCAGCCCAGAGTTCAGACCCCAGCTTTGCAGCTCGCTTGTCATCTGAACTTGGTCAGGGCACCTTGGGTCCCAGTTTCCCCATCTGTAAAGTTGGGATGATAAGGGACTTCCCTGGTGGTCCAGGGAACCCTGGGTCCTAGTTTCCCCATCTGTAAAGCCAGGATGATAAGGGACTTCCCTGGAGTTCTGTGCTTCCACCGCAGGGGATGCAGTTTCGATCCCTAGTCAGGGAACTCAGATCCCATATGCCTTGCAGGGTTGCAAAAAATTTAAAAAAAACAAAAACAAAAAACAAAGAAGGTATGATGATTAGAGCACCAGGCTTCCTGAGAAGTAGGTGCAGGTCAGTCCTGTGAGAGCCCCTGGGCATGGTGCTTGGTGCATGGTGGGTACCCTACATGTTTTCTGATTCCTTTCCTCTTTTCCCCCAGGAGCAGAACATCCCACCCAGGTGTCACACAGCATCATGCTGGATCTAGAGTGGCCTCCACCACCCCCAGGGCCCCTTGTCAGACCCAGCCAGGGCCTCACCTGTGGGCATCAGCTCCATGACCAGCTTGGGGTAGGCGATGTTGGAGCAGCCGATCTCAGCCCCGCAGGCCCGCAGGCACTCAGCCGGCACCACACAGCCCACATCATCTACAGGAGAAGGATACTCAGTGTCCCCGGCCTGCCCCCCACCCTGGGGTGGGCAAGCAGCCTGGCTGGACCTGCTCTGTTACTACCTGCGATCAGCTGCTGCTCGGCCCTGGGCCTCGGTTTCCCGGCCAGGGTGACAGACAAGGAGCACTATTCTGTCCCTGGACACCCTCTCTCCCTGCCTTCCTGTCCATCACCACGAGTCTGTCCATATCCACGATGCTGGCTCCCTCTCCCCACATGGGGCTGGGGCTCCCCTGCAGGGCTGCCCACCCAAGCAGCAGTCAGCGGTCAGTCTACCATCTGCTGTCTCCCTTCCCCACCTCCTGCCCCCAGCCCTTCTCCCCAGAGGAGCAGGTGAAGGCCCTCCCCTCTGACTGTCTCCAATAGCTTCCAGAGGACTCTTCAAACAAGAAGGGAGTTCCCCCTACAAGACTCTCCAGATGCCAGGCTCCTCCAGGCCGGTATCCTTCTGCACCCTCCTCTCATGGCATCCCAGCCTCCCCCCACCCAACCTCCCTCTCCCAGGCCTTCCCAGGGGCTGCTCAAAAGTCACCTCCTCCATCTGGGCCATAAGAATGGGACCAGGTTTTGCTGCAGACACTCCCCATGGTGGAGATAGAGCCCATTGCATGCCCTCTGAGTGGACGTCCAGGGCCTAGACCCAGACCCGGACTGAATCTGAAGTCTCCGCCTCCCTCCCAGCACCATCAGCCCTGACCCCTGGGTTTTCAGCGGTGGCGGGGGCAGGGAGGGGGGCAGAGGAAGGCAGAGAGTGAGCTGCACTCAGAGAGAACAGGAAACGGGCATGCAGCCGCTTGGCACAGGGGTCTGTTTGGGGCCAGAATGTTTCCACGTGTAGCATCGACATTTCTGTCACCCAGAGCCCTCCTCATGGACCGAGCACTCCTGGGTTAAGATCCCTCCTTAGATGCCCAACCCACCGTAGAGGGTCTCGGGTCTCCTCCCTTGAGCCAGTGGGACTGGAGTAACATCACTCCGTCTCCATGATCCTCAGCCCGTCTCCAGCCCAGCCTCTCCTGAGCGCCAGGTCCTAGGACATCTGTACCGATAAGCCCCCAGGCTGCCCTCCCTCTGCACTGCCAGTCCGCCAGCCCCCAGCCTGAGGGGGCTCCTCCCATCACCTGCCCCCTCCACTGGGCTCCCTCCACCTGCTGCTTTGTCTTCTCACTGGCCCTCTTCCACCCTCTGCAGCCTCATCCTTTCAAACTCACTGCTTTGCTCTTATCACTTCTCAGGAGCCCCTTCCCCAACCCTGGAGCCCATGGCTTCCTGGAAAAAATTCCTTTCTACGACATTCAGACAGTCAACATTCGAGGCCCTGGACAGCTGGGCCCAGGTCCTGTCCTCCCAGCACCCGAGCCGGCCACCCTGACCTGCTTGTATTTTCTCACACACACCCAGCACCCCGACGCCTTTGTGCCTGGGCAGACGCGGCTGGGCTGCCTACTCCCACTGCTCCTGCTCCGTCCCTACCTTTGTTTGCCTCCTGCTTCACGCCTGCTGCAAAGGGCTTGCTCTCGGAGGCTTTCCATAACTGTCCCCCAACCCCTCCCAGGCAGAGCAGCTTCCTCCCAAGGCCTCCTAAAGCCCAGGGTTGAATCACAATTATTTGTTTGCATATTTCACCTCCTCCACCAGACTGGGAGCTCCCCAAGGGCGGACACTGGCTTTGAATCACCTCTGCTCCCAGGTATCACCCAGTCCAGGGCTGGGCCCAGAGAAGATACTCTGTGAACATCTGTGAATGAATGAGTGAGTAAATAAGTGAATGGTTGGAGGCAGGGGAAAGGCACAAAAGGCCAGGAGGAAAGGGAGAAAGGAGCCCTTGAAGCCCTAGTGGGGAGTTCAGGCACTGTTTGATCCAGCTGCCTTGCCCACAACTGTGCAGATGTAAGAACTCAGGGCCAGAAAGGGCATAACTTGCCCAGGATACATAGTCAGACCCAGGATACAGCCCCGGGTCCCCTGGAGGGACTCTGGGTCCAGGTGAGGGCAGGTGACTGGCCCCTCCCAACAGGTTTTGGGCTTGGACTGGCCGGCTCTGGCACCTGGAGGACTCAGCCCTTCCAGAGGGATGGATGAAGAGTCACAGCTGCATAATGGCTTGGAAAGCCCGAGTCAGGAGATTCTGCCCAGGTTTATTCAGCCCGTCGCAGCCCATTGCAGGCTCCCGGGATGGGGCCCTGCCTCTGGGCACCTCAGGGTTTGTGCTGAGCATCAGGAAAGAACCACCTCTCTTTTGTGACAGCCGCAGAGGTGTCGTCGCCACCTAAACACCGGCCCCCATTTGTGCCAACTCAGGACTGAGCAGCCTCAGGCCGAAGGCAAGGCCAGAGGCCTGGGTGAGAGGCTTTGGCCTTGTCTGGTGCTGGACTCTGCAGGCCTGCGGGGGTATCCCCACCCAGCAGGGGCCCACGCTGGGAGCCTGGGGGCCTTCTCCCTCTCTGCCCGCCACGTCCTCCCTCCCTTCTGCCAGTACCAAGTCCAGTCACTGGGCTTGGGGGCCAGGGGGGCTGTACCACCTACCCCCTGTAACCCACTCCCTGTGGGAGCTTCTAAGACTGTCAGTCTGCCCATACTCCTTCCTGCTCACAGCCTCCTGTGGCGCCCATTGCCTGCAGGAATGACCATGGGGCTCTAGCTGGGCACTACAGCCTCTGGCTCACACGGCCACCCTAACTACCACCAAAATTTCACCCACAACTCCAGGCCTCTGTGTCTGCTGCTCCCTCTGCCTGGAACACCCTTCTGAAACCCAGGGAGCTCCTCCTGACTCCTCTCGGCTCTAAGGCAGCCCCCTCCAAGGGCGCCTTCCTGCCTCTCCAGAGATGATGCCGCAGGAGCCCCTGGGGGAGCCTGGGCCCCAGGCATGCACAGCATCAGCCCACGAGTGGCAGGTTGTGCCTGTGTTTGTTGACTGACTGAATGACTCTCTTCTAAGCTGGTCACTCAACACACCACCCCAGGGAGTAAACAGGGTGCTCCCCACTCTCAGGCCAGCCTGGCTCATCCTTGGGAGCCAGTCTAGACACTGATGTTGCAGGAGGAAGCGGGAGAAAAGAAAAGCACACAGACCTGCGTTTGGGTCCAGTTCTCCCAAACCCATACCGTGTGCATGCTCAGTCAATTCAGTTGTGTCCAGCTCTTTGCGACCCCATGGACTGTAGCCCACCAGACTTTTCTCTCCATGAGATTATCTAGGCAAGAATACTGAAGTGGGTTGCCATGCCCTCCTCCACGGAATGTTCCCGGCCCAGGGATCAAACCCTTGTCTCTTACATCTCTTGCATTGGCAGGCAGGTTCTTTACCACTGAACCACCTAGGAAGCCTCCCATACTGTGTGGTCCTGGGAAATTGATCTTGGGCTGTTTCCTCCTCGGTAAAGCCCTTCTGGGGACATCCACAGCCAATGACTCAACCTAAACTTCACACCTCACACAAATATTAACTCAAAATAGACCACAGATTTAAGTGTAAACTATCAAACTTCAAGGAAAAAAAATAGGAGAATATCATCAGAATTTAGGGCAAACGAAGAGTTTTTAGACTTAACATCAAAAGCATAATCCATAAAATGAAAAATTGACAAAATAGAGCTCATCAGAACTAAAGCTGTGGGGATTTCCCTGGAGGTCCAATGATTAAGACTGAGCCCTCACTGCTGAGGGCCTGGGTTCAATCCCTGGTGGGGGAACTAAATTCCACAAACTGCACAGTGTGACCAAAAAAAACCCAAACAAACAAACAAAATCAAAAAGAAGAAAAACAAATGAAAAAAACTAAAGCTTTTGCTTTGTGTAAAATATCATCAGTGAAAAGGATGAAAAGAAAAGCTGCAGAAACAAATTCAATAAAATCACAGGAAACAAGATCCATACTCAGAATCTGTTATTTACGGATTGCCACCTGATGCGTATACGGATTATATACGCTGAGTGAACTGTCAGAAAGAGAAATTTAGAAAACAATCTTATTCTTTTTAATGCTATTTACAACATGTAAAAAATTGCTATTCATTTATGTATTGTAAATATGCTGCTTACAATACATTAAAATTTACAATAGCATAAAAAAATAAGATACCTAGGAATAAATTTAACCAAGGAGAGGAAAGATTTGTACACTGAAAACTATAAGACACTGAAATAAACTGAAGAAGACACACCAAAAAATGAAAAGATATTTCATGCTTACAGATGAGAAGAATTAATAGTGTTAAACTATCCATACTACCCACAGTGATCCATAGATTCAATTCAGTCCCTATCTAAATTCCAATGATATTTTTCACAGAGATATTAAAAACCATCTTAAAATATTTGGATGGAACCAATAAAAGATCCTGAGTAGCCAATGGAATTTTTAAGAAAGAAAAACAAAGCTGGAGGCATCACAGGCCCTGATTTCAAACCAAATCATAAAGCTGTAGTAATCAAAACAGTGTGGTACTGGCACCAAACAGACACATAGATCCATGGAACAGAATAGAGAGCCCAGAAGCAAAGTGAAAATGAAACTGTTAGTCACTCAGTCATGTCCAACTCTGTGACCCCATGGACTACAGCCCACCAGGCTCCTCTGTCCATGGAATCCTCTAAGCAAGAATACTGGAGTGGGTAGTCATTCCCTTCTCCATGGAATTTTCTTGACTCAGGGATCGAACCCAGGTCTCCAGACTTGCAGGCAGATCTTCTCACATACACGGTCAATTGATTTAAAACAAAGGAGTCAAGGATATACAATGGGGAAAGGATAGTTTTTGCAATAAATAGCGTTGGGAAAACTGGACAGTGACATGCAAAGGAATGAAACTGGACTCCTGTCTCACACCACATGCAGAAATCAATTTAAAGTGGCTTAAAGATTTGAATGAAGACCAGGTACCATAAAACTCCTAGAAGAAAACATAGATGGTAGCTCCTTGACATCAGTCTTGGCCATGACTTTTTGGATTTGACAACAAAAGCAAAGGCAAAAAAAAGTGAAAAGCAAAAACAAACAAATAAAACAACTGGGACTACATCAAACTGAAAAGGACACAATCAACAAAATGAAAAGGTATCTTGAAGAATGTGAGAAAATATTTGCAAATTGTATATTTGGTAAGGAGCTAATATCCAAAATATGTAAAGAATTTACGCAACTCAGTATCTAAGACTAAAACCCACAAACAAACCCCCAAAATCTGCTTCAAAGATGGGCAGAGGAACTAAACAGACATTTTCCCAAAGGAAACAAATGGCCAACAGGTATGTGTCAAGTACCTGTTCAGTTCAGTCAGTTCAGTCGCTCAGTCGTGTCCGACTCTTTGCGACCCCATGAATCACAGCACGCCAGGCCTCCCTGTCCTTTACCAACTCCCGGAGTTCACTCAAACTCATGTCCATCGAGTCAGTGATGCCATCCAGCCATCTCATTCTTCGTCGTCCCCTTCTCCTCCTGCCCCCAATCCCTCCCAGCATCAGAGTCTTTTCCAGTGAGTCAACTCTTCCTGTACAATATCACTAATCATCAGGGGAATGCAAATCAAAACCACAATAAGCTATCACCTCACACCTGCAAGAAGGGCTATTATAAAAACAGGAGAGATAACAAGAGCTGGCCAGGATGTGAAGAAAAGGAAACACTTGTACACTGTTGGTGGGAATGTAAATTGGTGCAGCCACTGTGGAAACAGAATGGAGGTTCCTTAAAAATTTATAAACAGAACTACCATATGATTCAGCAGTCCCACAAATAGGTACATATTTTAAGGAAATGAAATCACCACCTTGAAGAGACATTTGCACTCCTGTTCATTGCAGCTTTGTTCACAACAGCCAAGATACGTGAGAGTTGGTCCATAAAGAAAGCTGAGCACTGAAGAATTGATGCTTTTGAACTGTGGTGTTGGAGAAGAGACTGCAAGGAGATCCACCCAATCCATCCTAAAGGAGATCAGTCCTGGGTGTTCATTGGAAGGACTGATGCTGAAGCTGAAACTCCAATACTTTGGCCACCTGATGCGAAGAGCTGACTCATTTGAAAAGACCCTGATGCTGGGAAAGATTGAGGGCATGAGAAGGGGACGACAGAGGATAAGATGGTTGGATGGCATCACCAACTCAATGGACATGGGTTTGGGTGGACTCCGGGAGTTGGTGATGGACAGGGAGGCCTGGCGTGCTGCAGTTCATAGGGTCACAAAGAGTCAGACATGACTGAGTGACTGAACTGAACAATACTTTCGGTGAATGGACAAAGATGTGATGCTCATATAGATATATGTGAAAATATCACTCAATGACTTCCCTGGTGGTCCCGTGGCTAAGACTCCACATTTCCAATGCAGGGGGTATGGGTTCCATCCCTGGTCAGGGAACTAGATCCCACATGCTGTAACCAAGGCCCAGTGCAATCAAATAAATAAAATAAATATTGGAAAAGAAAATATTATTCAGTCATGGGAAGGAAAGACATCCTGCCATTTGTAACAATGTGAATAGATCTCAAGGCTTTTACTCTGAGTGATATAAGCCAGACAGAGAAAGATAAATGCCATATGATATCCCTTGTATGTGGAGGCTAAGAATGCCAAACTCATAGAAATAAAGACAAGAATACCATGGAGTACAATCAGCAACAGAAAGGAATGAGCTCCCAATATATGTTGATGCAAACGAATCACCAGAGGAGAATGGATCAGTGGTGGCCAGAGTTAGGGTGGAGATAGTCTGACTGCAGGGGGACAGTTCTAGACTGTGACAGTGGTTACGCAAACCTACGCATGTGATGAGGTTGAACACACAAGCACATAAACAAGCACACGTAAGCTGGTGAAATCTGAACCAGCTTTCTGGCTGTGGTTATCACACTGTGGTTATACAAGATGGCACCACTGGGGGAGACTGGGTGAAGAGTGCCTGCAAGCTCTCTGCTGGTTTTTCAACATCTTCCTATGATTCTAAAATTACGGGCAGGTAACTGGAGGGCTGGAGGCCCTTCAGCCCTGAGAGCCAGGACTCCCTTCATGAACCCAGGGCCTCTGAGCAGGGGAAGAACAAAACGAGATGCCGAGGCCCAGAGACAGTCTTGTTGGGGTCCCCAGCAGCAGAGGCCATGAGCCAGGCTTCAGGGCTCCCAGTGCCGTGCTCACCCTGGGGGGCCGCCTCCCTCCCACCTCTGACCCCACGTATGGGGTGGGGGTGGGGAGGCAGGTGTGTGTGCACCTACCTGGGAGGTGCTGGGGGCACCTGAAGGAGCACCGTGTTCAGACACAATGTAAAGCCCCCGGGCCAGGGCAGAGGGCAGGACCCAGTGATGGGACCAGAAACACTGGGCTGGGAGGCAGCACCACTGCTGAAGGCAGCAGACCTAGGGGAGATGGCCTGACAGGCAGACCAGGGTGGAGAGGGTCCTGGGGCAGGTTTTCTAGAGCCAACCCTCCGCAGCTCAGAGCAGTGTCCTCAGGGCCTCAAGCCCAGGGGAGCACAAGTAGCCCATGCAGGGCTGGGAGGGGGTGGGAAGGCTGGGCCAGGTGCCTGGATGACTGGCTGCGGCACGCGACAGGGTGCGAGTTGTGGTTGCTGAGGTTTAATGGGCTTTGCTGTCCCCACCCTGGCAGCCTGCTTTCAGATGTGGTCCCCACACACCCATCACCGGGGTCCCAAGCCTCAGGGACGCAGGGCCGAGAGTTGGGCCTGACCCCAGCCCACAGTTGCCCTCTCAGGCCCTCCTCACCCCAGGGCCTGGGGCGCGGCTCATCATGCAGGACCAGTCCTGGGGGGTGGGGCTGCGGGTTGTTCTCAGCAGGGAGCCGGGGCTGGGACCTAGAACTGGGTGCCTGCCCTGTACACACCAGGCTCTGGGAGGGCCCCTGAGGCTGGGTCAGAGCGGCCCGTCCCTGCCTCGGAGGCTCCCAGCCCAGTACCCCAACTCTACTTCCACAGCGGGTGAGCATCTGTGCATGCTTTCTGTCCCACATGGGAAACTGGACACGGTTGGGTTGGACCAGGATTACCAGCAGTATGGGGACTGGCCGTGTCAAGGCCATCGCCTTGCTGTGTGTCCTCAAGAAAACACTGTCCCTCTCTGGGCTGCAATGGCCCAGAAGCGCTTGGATTTTGGTCCCTGAGCGGTTCAGAATTCGGCCACCTGGGGCTGGTGGCGGCGAAGGAGACGCGCTAACACCCGCCAGACGTCCGTCAGTCGCGGGTGGGGTGAATGTTTCCGGCCCCGCCCCCGGCCGCACGTGACCGCAGGTGGCGGCAGCCGGGTGGGCGGGGCCGCACTTAGTCACCGCCGCCAGCGCCCGCGCCGCCCGCGCGCCGGGTAAGCGAACCCCGGCCCGCGCCCCCGACCCCCGACCCTCGGCCCCCGGGAGACCCGCCCGCTCACGCGCCGCCCCGAACCTCCTCCGCGAAGACCCCTAGGGTTGCCGATCGCGGCGCTGGGAGCTTTGGGGGCCCCTTCCCACCCCGGAAGACCTGGGGATGCGGGGCGCCGCAGAGCAGGGCCAGAGGTCGTCGGAGAGCAGACTCCGGACCCCCCTTCTTGGGAACTTCTGGGGAGTCCCTTGCCGGCCCTAGTTCCCCCCAGAAGTCGCCAGGACCTCTGGCAGCTCCAAAAATCCCCCGGGAGGCGGGCCTCCGCCCCCGCCCGCGTCCCCTCCCCCCGCCGGTACCGGCACCCGGGTGGGAGGAGTGCGCCCCCGCCCCGCGCTGGCCCCTCCTCCGCGCGGCCGCCCCTCCCTGGCCCCGCCTGCACTCTGACCCGACCCTGCCGGCCCGCCCCTCCCTCAGGTCCCGGGGCAGAGGAGCGGCGGCGGCCGGAGGCCCCAGAGCGCTCAGCGCCCAGCCGGAGACGGCGCGGAGCTGCGGAGCGCGCGGCCGCCATGGCCTTCTCGCAGGTGCAGTGCCTGGACGACAGCCACGTCAACTGGCGCTCCAGCGAAGCCAAGCCCGAGTTCTTCTACAGCGAGGAGCAGCGGCTGGCGCTCGAGGCTCTGGCGGCCCGCGGCCGCGACGCCTTCTACGAGGTGCTGAAGCGCGAGAACATCCGCGACTTCCTCTCGGAGCTGGAGCTGCGGCGCATCCTGGAGACCATCGAGGTGTACGACCCCGGCTCCGAGGACCCCCGCGCTGGCGCGCAGCCCCGCGGGCCGGAGGATGGTGAGGCGGCCAGCGCGGCCGGGGGCACCCCCACCGAGGCCGATCCGCTGCCCTCGCTGGAGTACTGGCCCCAGAAGTCGGACCGCTCCATCCCACAGCTGGACCTGGGCTGGCCCGACACCATCGCCTACCGCGGCGTGACCCGGGCCAGCGTCTACATGCAGCCCCCCATCGACGGGCAGGCCCACATCAAGGAGGTGGTGCGCAAGATGATCAGCCAGGCCCAGAAGGTGAGCCGGCCGGCCGGAGTCCCCGAGAGACGCAGCCTGGCAGGCCTGACCTGTCCCAGTGTCTCAGGCGCCCACACGCGCGCACTCAGCCCAGCCCGGGCTCTCGGCTGCCTGTTGGGCTGCCTCCCTCCTGCCTTCGCCGAGATCCTCGGTTTCTCTGCAGAGCGATAGGGCACCTGGGTCCCCTGGCCGCTGACAGCAGGCTGCTCCGTCTCAAAGGATCTTTGTGCATCTTTGGGGGGTGTTTCTGACTTCCTCAGACTTGGCGAGCAGGTTCCCCAGAAGAAGGTGCTTGGAAGGGGTGGGGCAGGAAGAATCACAGGGCTTTCTCTCACTGTCCCCTGGGATGGCTCTGAGAAGCAGGAGGTTCCCGCGCACACGTGCCCCTGAGTGCCTGGTGTTGCTTTTTGTGAATGGTGGAGACA
Source organism: Moschus berezovskii (assembly GCF_049115385.1). NCBI lineage: Eukaryota > Metazoa > Chordata > Mammalia > Artiodactyla > Moschidae > Moschus > Moschus berezovskii. The sequence goes on from NC_142479.1 coordinate 46,334,080, forward strand.
GTCTGGGGCCTGGGGTAGGCATGGAGACTGAGAAGTAGCCTGAATCTGGTCGAGGCTGGCCTGGAAATCCAAGTTCAACTGTGCCTTTTTCCTTCCTGTGCTGGGTGACTGAGAGCAAGTAACTCTCCCTCTCTGAACCTCTTCGTGAGCTTTGGAGTGGAAGAACCTTCTCAGGGTGGGAGATGGGGACTGGTGATGGTGTGTTCCTGGGTGTAGAAGCAGAGCAGGTCCCAGTGACGGTTGTCAACCTGGATTGAAGGGACTTCAGGTGTTGTCTGGACCTCCTGCAGAGCGACCCCTGCTGAGCTGTGCCTTGTCCCGCTGTGGATACCCATTCAGCTGACACACTGACATACCTTCAGAGAAGGGGTCTCTCCACTGGCAGCCAGCCAGGCCCTTGCTGGATAGCCGTGACCATAAGCGGGGCCTTCTCTTCCTTCCATGGTTTCAAGGCACATTCTGAGATGACTGATAAAGCCTGCCTCTCGAGCAGTGTTGAGGATTCACAAGCCGGCTCTGGACTCAGTAGAGAGGAGTGAGTGGTCAGCAGTGTCTGTTCTGGCCTTGGTCCAGTGGGGCAAGGTATTTCTAGCTGAGTCGAACCCCTTCACTATTCTGGGGCCCGCTCAAAGCCCAGACAGTGGCCTTGGGGATCATCCTGGCTGACAGGGCCCAGGGGAGCTCTTGGGCAGAGAGACCAGAAGTGGGTCAGGCACTGACAAGATGGCCATGGCTTAAGTTTCTGGAAAGGTGGAGCCCCTGTTTCCCGAGGAGGCTGGTGGGGTCAGATAGCCTGTGTTGGGGAGCCTGGCTCTCGGCCTGATCCCAGGCAGCTTTGGGGCTTTGGGTTTCTGCTCTGTGAAACGGAGGTGGCGGGGATGAAAGCCGTGAGGGTAGAGTCAGATGTCGCAGTGAGGAAGAGGTGGGGTGGAAGGACCATCAGAGTTTTCAGGCTGAATAACCTGCTTGGCAGAGGGGAGTGCTGCTGGCATGGGTGCCAGGCTTGAGGTTGTGGGACCCAGTCCCCTAGAAGTGCCCATTGGATCCCATTACCCAGCCTCCACCCCATTTTTAAAAATGGAGAAATTGAGACCCTGGTAGAGGGGGCTTGACCTGCCATGCTGGGACGCCTCTCCTCCCCACCAGAAGTAGGAAAGAGGTGGATCCCAGATCCCAGGCTGCTCGGGAACAGCTGGAAAGTTTTATCTCCCCAAGACAGAAAGACAGACAGCCAGGTCCAGACAGGGGAGCCTGGGGCCAGGCTGAGCACCAGGGCCTCCTCCCTCCTCTCTTGTCTCAGTGTCCAGGGCTGAAACCCAGCCATCCCATGCAGCCCCATGCCCCCTGTAACTTTGTCTGCTCCCCACAAAGCCCTCCAAGCTTATCAGCATCACCTGTGTAAAGGGACAGAGCCAGGAGAAAGTCCTGCCCAAGCCTGCACCCTGGTCTGTGTGGTCCCAGTCGGTGCTGTCCTGCAGCCCCCAACAGGAGGGCATTGGCCCTGCTTTCATCCCTCCCAGGGTAGGGGCTCACTGCCCATGCTCATACGGCATGGCAATGAGCCCTGGGCTCAACAGGAGGGGCCTCAGAGGCCAAGCGCCTCCTCTTTTGGCCAGGGACACTGAGACACAGGGGACAGGGGATTTCTTCACACCTGCTGGGAGCCTTGCTCCTGCTTTCCAGCCCGTGTCTTCTCTGCCACGTCCACCCCAGGACCCGCAGCCAACATAGTGTGTGGAAGGTGGAGGGGGCGGCCCTGATAACCAGAGCTGCTGTTTACTGGGTACCAGGCACTTTATAGTCTCGTGTAGTGTTATCTGCTCCATTTTCCAGATGTAGTCACTGAGGCCCAGCAGGTTAGTCCCTGTCAAGGTCACCTGGCTAGCTCTTGGGTGGAGAGGTGGGGAAGGGACCAGACTGGTGTTGTCCTCAGACTCTAGATAGGTCCCCTGCCTGTCCTGCCCTGGCCTTGGAAGGACACAGTGATGGGCAGAGCAGGGAGGGGGCACTCATCCAAGCTGCCTGGGACCCTCCTGTCTCCCTGCTCTGCCGCCTCCTGACTCGCAGGGCGGGGCCGTGACGCCGGCGGGTGCTGACGGGTGCTGACAGGGCGCTTTGCCTGGGCTGCCCGCCTGGCCGCCAGGAGCCTGACCCGCCTTCTCTCTCCCCATGAATCACCTCTTTCCCTCACCCCCGAATCCTCCTCTTGCCCCCAGCACCAGTGCAGGGAGAATGCCCCCTCTCCCTACCTGGGATGGAGACCCCACGGTCCAGCTGCCTGTCCAAAACGCTGGCCCCCTGCCCACCTGGGCCCCTGGGCTGGGGCTGGTGGCGCTGAGTCAGGACAGCCCAGCCCACCGCCTCCTCAGCCCAGACTGTTGTCAGCACAGCAGGCCGACCCTGGGGCAGGGAAGTGACACAGCACACACTCAGCCCGTCTCGCCGGGAGTGGCCATGTTCCCATCAGGGCCAACACTGAGTCTTTCCCTTTTCCCAGGAGATGAGCGTGGAACTAATGGCCACAGCACAGGAGCCACAAGTACTTGGTCAGGTCCCGGCTCTTCCTCCACCACCTGTGACCCAGTACAAGCCCTGGTCAAGCCATCTGTGAAAATGGGCAAGGCACTGGGGCCTTTTAAGGATCTCTCCCCCTCTGACCCTCCTCTGGTACAAAGACTAGTGGGTCCAGGGTCTGACTCCGCTGGCAGGTGGCCCTGAGCAGGCCCCAGAGATGAAGGGTCATCTGCCTGCCCTTCTCCCAGCCCCTGGGAGCCAGGGATTTATCTGGGGAAAAACCTGCCACGGGGTTCTAACTGCATACCAGAGGCCGGGCCTGTAGCATCACGCCTGGGCGGCTGCAGCCTCTGCAAAAGGGGTGAGGCCGGGCTGGGTCGGGCTGGGGCTGGGGAGGGCCCGCCTTGGCCAGCAAAAGGGGAGATGCTCTAGCAGGTTGTTCAATCAGGGATGCCCCCCATGGGACTTCTTCATCAGGGGCCCCGAGGGCAGGGCTGGATCATGTGTGGGTGAGGAATCTGGGGCAGGGGCACAAAGGAGAGTAAGGGATGAAGCCTAGACCCGAAACCAGATCTTGTGCCCGCCAGGTTGGGGCCAGACCCAGAGATGCTAAGTTTCTTGCTTGGGGCCACACAGCAAGAAGGGACTAGAGCCAGGTTCCATGGTGCCCGAGTGACCCCATGTCTTTTCTGTCTGGCCCCTGCCTTCCCACGCTGCCATCCTGGCTCACAGCTTGGCTCCAGGAGAATAAAAGAGCTTAATGAGGCATTTATTAAATGCCAGCTGTACCCCAGGTGCTGAGCGGGCACTTTGCCTGCCTGGATCCTCCCAGCTCCACAGCATAGGTGTGGTCCCCTCTGTGCAGACGAGGGGCTCGCAGAGGGCAAATGACCTGTCACCCAGCCAACACTGGAGGAACCTTCCTAGGACCTAGCTCTGGGGGCTCTAAGCCCCCTTTCCCTGGAGGAACAGTGTCTCGGCTGTTCTTTCTGAGCCCTGCCCCTCATGAGAGCCATGGAGCCTCACTGCGGGCCCTCAGCTTGACTCAGGGCAGTAAAAGTATTTTCACGAGGCTCCTAGACTCTGGGTTCCTGCAGGAGCAGAAGTCTGACTGCCCTAAGGCCTGGTGAGCACAAAGTGATGGGGAGCCAAGGCCCCTGAGGACCAGGAAGGGACTCTCGCTGTCCCCAAACAAAGCGATAGCCTTATAGCCATGACACCGTCAGAGGCCTGAGGTGGCCCAGTTGGCTGCTTCCAGGGGCAGCACCAGCCAGCCTCACACAGTGGGTCTGGGGAGCACTTCCCAGCCCAGAGCCCCAGGTGGGGTACCATCTGATAATATAATCCCAGGTGCTGGCTCCTATCTTCTCCAAAAGTTCCTACCCAGCAGCATTTGTGTCTTAATTGAGGTTGAGGAGAGTGAGGAGCAACTCTGCCAGGAAGGAGGGCTGGCACCTCTGGGCTGGGTGCACGCCAGGCTCCAGAGCTCCCGGGCAGGTTGCCCCACACCAGCCAACCCTGCCCTCCCTCCACGACCCTGGGAGCCAGGGCCTGTCATCACTCCCAGGTTATAGGTGATGACAGCCGAGGTTCAGAGGGGCCAGGGCCTACTGAAGCTCCACCAGGGTCTTTGTTTTTTCTAGTTGTGGCATGTGAACTCTTAGCTGGGGCATGTGGCATGTGGGGATCCAGTTCCTTGACCAGGGATTGAGCTCAGGTACCCTGTTCTGGGAGGGCCGAATCTTAGCCACTGAACCACCAGCAAAGTCCAGCACACCAGGGCTTTGAGTGACAGGCTTGCACTGAGCTTCTGGTCTTGGGGGTCCAGCAGGCTCGCCCTGCAGCCAAGGGTCCTTCCCCTGGGCACTCAGAGGTGGGCCGGGCCAGGCTTCTCAGAGGCCCCCTTGCTGAATGACCTTGGGCCTTAGGTTCTTTGTTTGTAAGATGGGGATTGGGCACTGGTCTTAATAAGGCAGTCGTATCCATGAGGATGCCCAGTGCCGGACTGCCCCCTACTGGGGCCACACCTCTTGGCAGGCCCTGGTTGGTGGGCTGCACCAGCCTCCTTTGTGAGGTCTGAGTGATCCCCCAGATTAAACGCCACATGGGGCGGTGGGAAGACAGTCTTCGGTATCGGGGGACCCGTGCTTGAGCCCAGCTCCACTGTTGAGCCATGCTGCCGAGGTAACTGCTCCACCTCTCTGATCCTCCGTCCCTTCTTGCTCAACGCCATGTGATGCCAGCACCTGCCCCAAAGGGGCTGTGAGATTTGCATGGGAAAAGCATGGTGTCTGGCACGGATTCAGTAAATGCCAGGTCTCTTTCCTCAGCCCTGTCCTGATGGCCTCTCCCGGAGGATGGTCTGGCTTGAGAAGTGGTGAGCCCCTAGCCCCCATCCTGAAGGAGTTCAAGCAGGGGTTGATGGAACACAGCAGAGGACATGGGCCTCCAGTGGCTTGGGAGCCTTGCCCTGCGGGGCTGGCTCTGTGACCCCGGACAAGTCCTTTCCAGGCCTCCTAAGCCCAGGGGTTAGGATGCTCCATGACCCCACCGTGTCTGTTGCTCGTAGATCCTGGAGAAGCTGAGGTCTTACATGTTTCAGATTGATGAACTTGAGATTTTCCAGTTTGAAAACCCTTGGCTTGTGTGGGCATCTGGAAGTTGGAGGCCCCTGGGGGCGGCAGGAAGAGGGAGGGGCTTGTCCTCTTGTCTCATCCACTGGGCACAGCCCTAGTCACCTGACCCCATGCTCTGCGGCCTCTGGTCTCTGCAGCATTCCTGAGCTGTGGCCGATGTCTATCAGACTCGGGGCAGGGCCCATGCCACTGGGCTGGGTGGGACCTGCATGCGCTTCCTGACCCCGGCCCACTGCAGCCAAATGCAGCCATTTGGCGCTTGGGTGGCCTGAGTCTCCTTTAATTGGCTTTAATGAGGCTTCTGTCTTAATGGTGCAGAAGGAAGGTGCCAAAGCTGATGACTGTCAGAAGGGAGGGACCGCAGGTCTTCCAGTCCACTCCCCCATGACTGAGGAGGGAAGCGCTGTGCCATAGCCTCTCCCCCGTCCCCCCAGGCCCCCACACACACTGTAAAGTGTAGCAGAGCTGGGCGGCCCAGGCAGTGACTCTCTGGGCAGTGCTGATTGCCAGGGCTTTGTTCTAGGACCCAGGGTGGGCTCTGGGAGGCGGCGGGTGGAGTCACAGCTAGAATGGACGCAGGATCCCTTCTGGGAGAGGAGCCAAGAGCAGGAGGCCTCTGTCACCAGCCAACTGTGTAACCCTAGGACGGTGACAGCACCCCCCTCGCCCCCCACCAGGAAGACACAGCGGTACGAGTGTCAGCAAGCTGGCCCTGGCTTGAGCCGGCATTGTCACCCTGTATACAGACTTCCTCCCCATCTTCCTGGGAGGCTGGGGCTCCCAGGAGGCCTCCTCCCCAGGCCTTGCAGGTCCTTTTAGCAGCAGGGTGGGGAGGGAAGAGGCACCATGTCGCATCGTGGGAAACTGAGGCACAGTGGCCGGGTCTGCCCAGCCTTGCTGGTGGGGGCAGGGCTGGGGGCAGGTGCTCCACACCCAGTGAGCGAGGGCAGCCTGGGCTTCTCCCCGCCGGGCCTCAGCCCCTCCACCCATGTAGGGCTGGTGACAGCCACAGTGCAGGTTGACCAGAGTAAACTCAGCACTTGTGTCCCTAAAAAAGTCCTTATTTCATCTTTGGTTTTGAGAGCTGTTTTCACTGGGTAGGGAATTCTAGATTAATGGTTTCTCCATTCAGTTGCTCCCGTGTCCTCTGGTTTGCGTTGATTCTGAGACGTCTGCTTTGTTCCTCTCTGCCTGATGGTCTTTTCCCTTCCAGCTGCTTTTAAGGTTTTCTCCTTGTCACTGATTTTAAGTGATGTGATTATGATGTGTTGTGGTGTGTTTTCTTCATGCATCCTCTGCTTGGAATTCATCAAACTTCCTGGACTTGGGGATAAATGAAAAGTCTAGTGGAAGTGTTAGTTGATCAGTGGTGTCTGACTCTTTGCGACCCCATGGACTGTAGCCCACGAGGCTCCTCTGTCCATGAAATTCTCCAGTCAAGAATAGCTAGAGTAGGTAGCCATTCCTTTCTCCAGGGGATCTTCCTGACCCAGGGATCGAACTCAGGTCCCTACATTACAGGTAGATTCTTTACTGTCTGAGCCACCAGGGAAGTCCAGTGGTTTCCATCAAATGTGGAAATATTATGGCCTTTTATTTCAAATGTTTTTCTATCCTCCCTCCCCCATCCTCTGCCTCAGCACCTGCTGAAACTCCAGTTACACGTACTCTAGACCTTTGGAGTTGATCCAAGTTCACTGACACTCTGGCCTTGGTTGTTCTGGCTTGTTTTTTTTTTTTTTTCCCTGTGTGTGTCATTTTGGATAATTTCTACTGATAGGTGTTCAGGCTCACTAATCTTCTCTTCTATAGTATCTAATCTTCTATTAGTCCCATCCACTGTATTTTTCATCTTAAATGCTGAAACTCACCTCTTGAGTTTCAATTTGGTATTTGTTTTAAAAAAATCCTCTGTGTCTCTAAGTAACTTTTTGAGCATATGGGATGAAGTTATAACTGTTCACTTCTTTGTCTGCCATTTGTATTCGTTCTGGGTTCACTTTGATCAATTTTTTTTTTCCTCTTGAGGCTCATTGTTTTCCTATTTCTTTGAATGCCTGGTAATTTTTGATTGGATACTAGACTTGAAAATTTTATGTTGTGGGAGTTTTTTTTTTTTCCCTTTAAACATTTTGGAACTTTGTTCTGGGATGCAGTTCTTAGAAACAATGTAACACTTTGAGGCTTGCTGTTAAGCTTTATTCAGTTCAGTTCAGTTCAGTCACTCAGTCGAGTCTGACTCTTTGCGACCCCATGAATCACAGCACTCCAGGCCTCCCTGTCCATCACCAACTCCCGGAGTTCACCCAAACTCAATGTACATTGAGTTGGTGATGCCATCCAGCCATCTCATCCTCTGTTTTCCCCTTCTCCTCCTGCCCTCAATCCCTCCCAGTATCAGGGTCTTTTCCAATGAGTCAACTCTTGCATGAGGTGGCCAAAGTATTGGAGTTTCAGCCTCAGCATCAGTCCTTCCAATGAACACCCAGGACTGGTCTCCTTTAGGATGGACTGGTTGGATCTCCTTGCAGTCCAAGGACTTTATTCAGTTCAGTTCAGTTCAGTTCAGTCGCTCAGTCGTGTCCGACTCTCCGCGACCCCATGAATCACAGCACGCCAGGCCTCCCTGTCCATCACCAACTCCCGGAGTTCACTCAAACTCATGTCCACAGAGTCGGTGATGCCATCCAGCCATCTCATTCTCCGTCGTCCCCTTCTCCTCCCGCCCCCAACCTTTTCCAGCATCAGAGTCTTTTCCAGTGAGTCAACTCGTCGCATGAGGTGGCCAAAGTATTGCAGCTTCAGCTTTAGCATCAGTCCCTCCAATGAACATCCAGGATTGATCTCCTCTAGAATGGACTGGTTGGATCTCCTTGCAGTGCAAGGGACTCTCAAGAGTCTTCTCCAACACCACAGTTCAAAAGCATCGATTCTTCGGCAATCAGCTTTCTTCACAGTCCAACTCTCACATCCATACATGGACCAAAGCAGATTTAGTCTACTATAGGAGTTGGCTAACAATGAACCAAATCTGGCCTACAGCCTGATTTTGTAAATAATGGAATGGAGATGTATACATTTGTTTATGAGTTGTCTGTGTCTATTTTTGGAGTTGAAGGGGGTGTCAGAGACACATGGCTTGCAAAGCCTGAGACATTTCCTACCTCGCCTTTATAGAGAAACCTCATGGCCTCGGGTCCAGGGCGTGTTTGCCCATCGCGTAGGTGGTATCCTTCTGGGGACCCTCTTGGAGGTCCTTAGAGCCTGTACTCTGTTGGGGGAACATAAATGACTCCTGGTCCTGTGTGATCACAAGCCTTTGTTCCAGCCACTTCTTTCCAGCAGTTCTGTTCCAGTCTCGGTGGTTTCCTCCCATGCGTGTGTAGTTCAGTCTCCAGTTGAATCCTCAAGAGGCAACTCTGTGGCATTTGCTCTGTGGAGCCCTCGCCTCTCCTCTGTCTTGAAAATCCTGGTTTCCAGGCTCTGAGCAAGCTTCATCTCCTCAACTCTGGGAGCCCCCTGGACTCTGCTGTGACTTGGAGATGGCTGGGGCGGTCCTGCTGCTGACCTCATTTGTCTCCCTTCTGCCTAGGGTCCCTGCACTTAACCGTGCTGCCTGTTGGCCACAGCTTCACTGATTTTTTCTGCCTGGTGTTTATTGCTAAGGCAGGTGGGCAAGTGCAGGCTCTGATATTCCCTTGTGGCTGGAAGTAGAATCCCAGGTCTTGAAGGCACTGTGCCCACTCTTAGGACAGTCTGCAGCAAGCCCCAAGTGTTCTTATGGGTTGCCCTCCAGTTGGCAGAAAAGGAAGCAGAAATGGTGGGCAGTGATCTCCAGCCTGTCCACCTGACGGTGCTGAGGGTCTGGAGGGCTAGGGTTGGTTCTGTCTGCTGAGCACAGCTTCTGGACCCTGAGTGGAACTGTGCCCACATTGGTTCACTTCACCTGCCAATAGCCATGCAGGTGGGTGCTGCCGTCACCCCACGAGGAAACTAAGGCCCTTCCTGAGGTCACACAGCTCCCTGGCAGGACAGTCCAGAGCCCACGCTGCTACCGTCCTGTGTCCACCTGAGCCTTAGTGACAGACCCAGAGATCCAGACCCACCTCTTGCTTTTCCAGGTGGTGAAAGTGCCCAGTGAAAGCTGGGGACTTGCCTGCTATGCATCGTGTCTCTGGTGACCTCTGGGCTCCAGGGCAGGTGGGTGTGACTGTCTCCCCTTCCTCTGGGGAGCACTTTGCGGGGAGAGACCCCTGCTGGCTCCTTAAGCCTCTGCAGGCATCTCCGTGGTCTTGGAGTGGGGGGCAGGCAGGACCAGTACAGAGGGAAACTGCCCACACAGTCCTGGGTCTCAGGATCAGGCCTTGGAGAGACAGTGTGCCACTCAGTGAGTTGCTATGGCTTCTCCAGAAACACAGATGTGGGGCCTGCTCACGGCAGCCTTTGAGTCAGGGTTTGAAGGACAGGAAGGTGTTACCAGCGTGGAGGAGGAGGGGAAGGCGCCTTGTCAGGAGGACGGTGGGCATAGCTGAGGCGAGGTCTGGGGTGTGAAGGGAGGGGTCGGTGGACTCAGAGCCCCTGTGGCTTCTGGGCCTCTGGAGAGAGATGCTCAGAGGCTGGGCCGTGGTCTTCCAGTGGCATGGAGACCCCGGGTTGCCTCACCACTGCCCCTTCCCTACCCTTCCCTGCCCACAGTGCACCTCTGTCCCAAGAGGGGTTCTGTGGTCACGGGGGGTCTCACGAGCAGCGGCGGGGGTGCCACCGAGGCTGAGAGTCAGCCCTGCGAGGCAGGAGCCCTGAGCTGGTGGCGCAGAGAGAGGTGGGGCAGCGGTGGTCAGAGCTGCCTCTCAGAACCGGTGGACACAGTGAGAGGCTCCAGCCTGCCCAGACGGGCTATGTGGGGCACCCAGACTGGGCATAGGACCTTGGGGGTTGCTTAACAGCCACAGCCTTGGGCATCATGCCCACCATAGTCCCCATTTCACAGATGAGGAAACTGAGACCCAGAGAGGCTGCAGCTCACCCATCCTGGATGGCAGGCTGGGGTCCAGAGTTCCATCTCTCTTCCTGCCAGGCCACCTGAGCTGGTCGTTAGGCAAGTGAGAGAGTGCCTCTGGGCCTCAATGTCCTCGTCTGTAGAACGGGGGCAATGACCCAGGCCTTGCAGCATTTCTGAAGACTGGACGAGGTAGTGGTTGTCAGGCAGAAGTCGCTTCGGGCGGGGCACAGGGCCCCAGGTTCTCATCTATAGTCTCTGGCCCCAGGGACGGGCACTCAGGTCTCCAGGCCTCTGAGAAGGGTGGTGGCCCCCATTGACAAGCCTCAGACCCCACCCTCCCGAGCACCAAGACCCCTCTCCAGCTCCTCTGGCACCTGTTCAAGCCGTCCTTTGACTCCTGGCACTGAACCCAATGTCTGGGACCCCGTGGGGCTCCACTGGGGAGAGAGGGGCAGGCCCCAGCAGACCCAGCCCAACAGCAAGCAGCCTAGCCCGGGCACCCGCCTGCCCGGGTGTCGCGGGGAAGGCACATGTGGGGTGGGTCCTGCTGGGTCATGTCCCCCAGCCTGGGCCCAGGGCACATCCTCATCTGGCATGGTTGGCGGAGCCTGGACCTGGGCCTGCTCTGGGAGCAGTGTGTCAGCGGAGCCCTCCCCAGGCTGACACGTGAGGCTGTGCCTGCAGAAGGGCTGGAGTCACCGTGGGGTGGGGGGGATGTCCAGGTGAGAGGGACCCTGCTGCCACCCCTACCCGATCCTAGGTCCTGTCACCCTTGACTGGTGGAGCCCAAGGGTGTGCTGAACCCACCAGCTCTGATGCCGTGTCCCATCTGTCCTCTTGTCCACCCCCTCAAGCAGTCTCTGGCTTTTGCACATGTCCAGGGACGGGGTGCTCACTTCCTCTCAAGACCCCAGCCTATTTGGGGTCAGAAAGCATGTCCCTCAGCTGGTGCTGCCACCACCCCATGGCCCCCCAGCCCCATACAGACTGTGTCTGCTCCCCGGCCCTGCCTGAAACACCCCTGAGGGACTCAGACAGCGAGCTGTGGTCCCCCAGAAGCCTTGGCTGGACCCATGTGAGGAGACTACATGTCTGTTCAGAGAGGGCAGGGCAGGGCAGGGAGGGGCCCCCAGAAGTACCGGCTCTGGTGCAGACGTGTGACCAGCGTCAGCAGGGGCCCAGGGCCCGGGAGGAGCCCCGCTGGGCCTGCAGGAGCCGTGTGAGCTCACAGAAGTGTGCGGGCACATCTCCAGCAGGCCCTGGGCCACCTGCCAGGTCACCCGCCGGGCAGGGGTGGGGGAACCCTGGCTCTCCTTGGCCTGGGTGGTTTGAGCCTGTCTGTGCCCAGCTCACTGTGCGGCCCAGTACACAACCCTGCCTGCCTTTCGATGGAAGACTCTTTCAGGGGGCTCTTAGACCCGGGATGAAGCCGTGACACCAGCCTTAGTGGGTGGGAGGGCTCAGCCGCACTGGGCCCTGGTCTGCTGTGTTCCCCTTGCTGCCCAGTGGGGTGGGGAGGGCAAAGGAGAGAGACTGAGTGCCAGAGCCTACTGACCACTGAGCCCTGCCAGGCCCAGCACCTGCTGACCACCCCACTCCCTGGCCCTGCACTGCCAGGGCCCCTGCACACCAGGCCTGGGGGTGTCTCAGCTGGACTGGGATGGGTGCACTCTGACCTCTCGGTCCCACCCAGAGCCAGTCCCAAGGCTGAGGTCTGCTGCTGTGGCACAGATGTGGTCAGAGGACAGGAAGATCACATGTACTCTGGACTCCGTCCAAACCAGACTGGAGAGGTGGCGGTGAGGGAGCCTGTCCAGGGACCGATGACCGGTGGGTGGCCACAGCCTCCACCTTCCTCCCTTATGCTGACACATCTGGCTCATCTCAGCTTCCTGGGGTGGCGGGAGGAAGGCGTGGCATGGTCTGCCCGCCTTGGGAAAGCAGCCCAGGAGGGGAAACAGGACTGAACTCTGAGCCCCGAGAGCAGGGAGGGCCACCCAGTTTTGGGGGGGCGGCTGGGGCTTGAACCCCAGCACTTGCCCCCTTCCCACTCCAGGGCCTTGAGTCAGCTCCTGTGGGCTCTTCAGCACCTTCCTCTTCCCTCCACATTCCTTACCTCCCAGTCACTGGGCTTGGTTTTCTGCGGTCTTGTGTTCTGGAAAAGGCAGGCCTGTGGACTCGGCCTGCCTCCATCCCCTGCTGTCCAGAGAATCCAGCCTGTGCCACCCACTGGGCATCTTGCACCCTGAGTGTCGGTCCTATGCCTGCAGCCTCAGGTCCTGGAAAGCCAAGGCCACAGGGAGCAGAGCCAGAGTGGGCAGGTGTGGGAGAGGGTGATGGGCATGGAGGCACCTGTCCTCTTGGTTGCATGGCCTGACGGTCTCCCTTCCTGTTCACAGGTGATTGCTGTGGTCATGGACATGTTCACCGACGTGGACATCTTCAAGGACCTGTTGGACGCTGGCTTCAAGAGGAAGGTGGCCGTGTACATCATTGTGGATGAGAGCAACGTCAAGTACTTCCTGCACATGTGTGAGCGGGCCCGCATGCACCTGGGACACCTCAAGGTGAGCTGGCCAGTCTTCCAGTTCGTTGACAAATTCTTGGAGTACCTGCCATGTGGGTTGGGGCCGAGCACGTAGAGTTCTGTGTCTAGGGCCGCCCACCAAATAGTCATGTGGCCTCTGCTTCAGTGCCCTGGGGACAGGACACTACCTTCCACCAGGTGTCAAAGCCCATGTGAGGTGCTCCTTCACTAGTGTCTCAAAGCAGCCCATGCTGCAGTGGTTGTCTGTCTCTGCTTGCTCACCTCCAGTGACAGGGTGCTCACTCCTTGGCTCTGGCAGCTCACACCCCAGCTGGAGAACTTCAACTCAGGAAGTCCTAAGCCCAAGTCTGTCTCCACATCACATCCACCCATAGTCTTTAGGACCCAACAGAGGAAGTTTCCTTGGATTGAGGTCAGGAAGGGCTCCCTTGGAGGCTGCAGAGTTGAAACAGACTTGAGGAGCCAGTGGAATAGAAAGGGCCTTCCAAGGAGTGACATTGGAGATGGAGGTGGAATTCTCAGGTTAGGCCTGGGTTCCCAGCACTGCTTTGCTGCGTGTGGCCTGGAGCATGTGACCTCCCCTCTCTGGACTCCAGGATCTCAGTGGTCCAATGGAGGGGTCGATGGCCCGTGTGGCCGGGCTCTTCTGCTCAAACACCCTGGCATCTGGTGCCTTACTTGGGGCCTTCCTGCTGATTCAGACAGTAAAGAATTTGCCTGCAATATGGGATACCTGGGTTCAATCCCTGGATCAGGAAGATCCCCTGGAGAAGGGAATGGCAACCCACTCCAGTATTTTTCCCTGGAGAATCTCATGGACAGAGGAGCCTGGCAGGTTATAGTCCACGGGGTCACAATAGTCAGACATCACTTAGTGATGAACACTTTGGGAGTGGAGGGAGCCATTGCTTGGCGCCTGTGTGCAGCTCACTCCCCAGGGTATAGACCAACGACAGTGGATCCTGTCACAGCCCTTGTCCTGGGCCCTTGGTATGGTTACTAGGCCCCCCTCTTGGCAGCCGGCAGGAGGGGTGGCCATTCCACATTACTGATTGGGGATGTGGGCACTGCCAGGTGTCACCCCTGCCAGTGAGCAAGGCATAGGTGCAAGGCCAGCATGAGCCCTCTGGCCGAGCATAGCTTCCAATGGGTCTGCAATGCCAGCCCACTTAACAAGGGGCTGGGCTCCAGCGCCCATAATTAGTCGGCTTTGTCCAGTGACCTCTGTCCCAGCTGAGTCCTTTCAAGTGGGTGTGAGCTCTCCGGGCAGTGCGAGTCTCTGGCTGATGGGACATTTTTATGTGGTCTTGCTGGTGGGTTGGCCCGCTGTGCTGCCTGCTGTGTAATTAGCACCGAGAGCCAACTCCCGGGGCGGACAGCTCAGGCTGGAAGGTCCAGAGTGTGGAGGAGGTGGCTTCTGAAAGGTGACCGCAGGGGCCTTGTCCTGTGGGCAGCTGATCACAGAGCCTCAGGGCTCTCTTCAAGCCCACTCCTGTGCTCAGAGGCCAACCAGCCCCCTCCTGCTGCACCCCTACCCCCTGCTCAGCAGGGACCCTGAACACATCACAGCTTTCTACCCTCTGAGTCCCCCCACTCCACGTACAGATGAAGAAACAGGGAGGAGGCTTGTCTGTGCAGAGGCTCCAGTGCCCCTGCTCTTTCAGCAGGGAAACCCTAGATGCAGGTTCCGGGAAGTTTCTGAAGCTCCTGGAAGTGGGCAAGTGGGGCAGGCCATCCAAACCAGGCTTCCCAGGACACTCAGGGAGACTGAGGCCAGAGAGAGCCTGTGACTTGCCCAGAGGCGTTGCACCAAGTTGAAACTGAACTTAAAAGCCAGTGATGGGAGATTGGTGCAGACAGGGCTACACACCCTTGGTGCCCAGTGTCCTGGACTGAGGCTGCACCTGGCAGTGGGGTCACCCTGGTATTGGCCATGCGGCTGCCGACCTCCTGGCCTGGGGCCCACCTTCCTGAGCCTCCAGGGCTCCGTGGCCACCAGGATGCCTCGTCGGGTGATTTGAGGGTGAAAGCAGATGAATGATGGCTCTGAAGGTGCTCTGAGCGACGGGTAAGCACATTGCTGTGGCAACAGCAGGAGTTACAAACCCCGGGTCCTGGGCCGAGGGCAGGAGGCTGGGAATGAGGTTCCAGCCCAGAGCATGGCCCAGCCTGCCCCGCTCACCCCTCTCTGCTCTGCAGAATGTGGCGGGTCCACAGGATGACACACTCAGGAGCTAGACGCTGTGGGTCGACTGGGTATTTTCACTGGAAGGAATGTGTGACCCTGGCCGCCTCGTTCTCACCTCTGAGTCCGCCCCCTCCCAGCCCGGGCAGGTAGCCAGAGGCTCCTGTGGGCCCAGCCCTGGCCAAGTGTCACCTTGTCAAGAGCCTGCCTCCCTGCCTGCAGGCTGGCTGGGCCCAGACCTGTCCCAGGAGCACTTCCTTTGCCGGTAATCCCGGGGCCCGCCCTCAGGCCCACCGCCCCTGCCCAGCTCTGCAGTGACCTGCCCTCAGGTCATGGGACCCAGGGTGCAGGTTGTCCCTGCTAGGGTCATACTCACGACCATGGCAGAGCTGGGCGCCAGTCTGGGGGCAACGCCAGGAGCCAGGCCTGGGCCACAGCTCTGCCATCTAGCACTGTAACCTTGGGCAGAGACACTGAGGTCTCTGGGCCTCAGCCTTTTTGTCTGAAAATTGGGAGTATTGTCATTTATTTGGAGGGCTTTCATGAAGAGTTAGGTAGGCCTGTAGGGGCAGGGAACTGGGTCCTGAACTCCCTTCCGTCCTGTCTGCGGTTGGGGCAGCCGTGACCCCAGCTCTGGTGTGAGTGCCACGGGGCTCCCCGCACCCCTCTGAGCTGTGGTCTGGCTGGTGACCCCTCACGTCTCTCTCTCAGGGCAGCCCCCCAGCTGAACCTCTGAGCTGACACAACACAGTCTGAAAACGGCTGCAGTATCACTTGGACTCAGCCCACTCCTGGGAGGCAGGAGGGTTGGCACCAGCCCCTCCCCAGCCTGAGGCTCCCAGTTGTCCCCAGACCCCCACCCGCATGCTCAGCTGGGCTCTGACTCCCCCAGGCCCAGGGGACATGGGCACAAGTGCCCACACTACACATGGGAACAGACCTCAAGAAGATGACCCCAGCCTCTGACCCCAGGCCCAGGGCTGGGCACATCTGGGGTGACTCTGGGTGCTAAGGGGTGCCCAGGCCAGGGAGCTAGGCCTTGAGGTCACCACTTAGGATGGCACCAGAGCTGTGAGATTCCTGGCTGCTTGGAAAAGCTAGCTGGCTTTGTGCAGCTGAACTGGAAAAACCAGCAGCCACCCAGGTGAAGGCTAGACCCATTTCTGAGGAACAAAGGAACCCCAGGCAGGGTGGCCATGGGAAGGTGCTGGGTGAGGATGTACAGGTTCCAGCTCCTCCTAGACAGGCTGGTCCCCGCCCCCTTCTGGTACTTGGGCCTCCCCTACTCCTGACCTGCCTTCTCAGACCTTGGCCTAGCTCTACAATGGACTCAGAGCACTTTTTGCTGGCCGTGACCCGGAGGGCACTGAGATACCTGCATCTTGCAGGTGGCGGCCAGGGATGCAGCTCAGCGATCGCAGGACAGCCCCCAACAGAGAACCGCCTGGCCCAGAATGTCACCAAGCCAATCGGCTTGGCCCCAGGGAGGAGCCAGGAGCTCCCCACCCCTGCTCTGTTCCCTGCCCCCAAGGATGCACATGGGACACAGCTGTCTGTCCCTGACCTGGCCTGAACTTGCTGTCACCTGTCAGGTCTGCTCAGGGTGGTCTCTGGACCTCCCCATGCCTCCTCCAACCCAGAAGGTGCCAGCAGGGCCTGGAGGGTGAAAGAGCCACCAGGGTGTAGATGCGGGCTGTCCTCAGTCCCTGGGGCTGGACCCTGTCCACTGACAGGCCTTGGGCAAATCAGTCTGCTCCCTGAGCCACCTGACCATTGTGTATGGCCAAGCATCCCAGCCTCCCTGGGCCCGAGTCCACACCGTTCCAGGTGTTTTCCCTCCTCTGTGTCCCTTCCCCTCCCTCTCTCTGAGTGGAGGGGAGAGAGAAGGGAGATGCCACTCCTATCGCGCTGCATGGCACAGCCCCCCTTGACACCTTCGGTTTAGGGAGCAGCCGCTGAGCACCTAGCTCCTCCCCTGACACACTCAATCTTCACAGCAGCCCTGAAGCAGGGAGTGGACAGGCCCATTTCACAGATAAGAACACTGAGGCAGGGGAGGCCAGCTTGCATCCCTTTGCACCAGGACTGGGGCTATGTTTGATCAGAGCTCAAGAGTGACCCACTTGCTTGGTCGGGGGGGAGTCTGGGCTGGTCCCCCCGCCTTCCACCAGCCCCATGTGTACACTGGAGACTCCGTGGAGCCCTCGTGCCCAGCACACCCTGCCCCATCCATCCACCCTAGGGGCGGTGGCACCCCAGGAGTAGATGAAGCTCTGCCCAGCCATCTTCCTCTTCTGGCCCATCACTGCCCCCGCACGCATCAAGAAACAGGCTCCCGAGGATCCGGGGATCACCCAGGGCCAGGGCAACCCATTTGTGTCCCCTGCCTGCTGTGTGCTCTGCTGGGGGCATCCCAGGCTCAGAGACAATGCGGCTTTGTGGATCCTCCACTTCTGCTCGCCCGAGCCCTGGCTCCTGAGACGTTACCTCATCTGGGCCCGGGCCCCTCGGGGTGGGACCAGACCCACCCCCACCCAGGCCCCAACAGCCAGGCGCTGCCAGGGGGGAGCCACCACAAGCCCCTGCCTGCTGCTGGGCCCCCAGGCTGGACAGGCCTGGAGTGGTTGGCCAGGCCCCCATCACACAGTCAGGGAAACTAAAGCCCAGAGAGGGCCAGAAGAGTCACTTAGAGTCACACAGAGCATTGGGCGAAGCTGAGGCCTGCCTCCCCCACAGATTGAGTCACTCTGAGCTGTAGGTGGTGACCTTCTGAGCCCTTCATGGGACAAGCTTTGGGGAGGGTGGGGGCAGACACTGGTGGGAGGGGAGTCCTGACTGGGGGCCGTCCTTGAAGGCTGAGGAGAAGCTGCGACCTGAGTGTGCCAAGCTCTGGGCCAGGAACCCACAGAAGCTGTGGAGCAGGGCTGCGGTCAGGCACAGGTGACAGGGGAAGGCCTCACACCGCCTCCAGGAGCTTTGTTCAGACTTCTGGTCCCCGAGCCTGTTTCGTGTTTGGTACAAAGTCACTGGCACTAATTGTCCTGGGCCGCGGCCAGCTTCCTGCTGAGCTGGCTGTGTGCAGAGAGGCAGTGGGGAAAGCAGCCTGGGAGCAGAGGTTTATCTGCTTCTGGGCTGGGCCACACGACCAGGTGGGCATTCCTGGAAACTGCCCCTCAACCTCTGCGGGTCCTACCCTGGGGCTCCCCAGGCAAGGGGTCTGCGACCCATCACAGAAGGGACAAACATGGAGTACCCAGGGCCGAGGGCAGGAGTGGAGACAGCCTCGAGTTTTTTCGTCCAGCCAGACTCAGGCCCCCCTCCCTCAGGCACAGAACCCCTCCCCCCACTGTCAGCCTTTGCACCCTGTGAATGCATGCATTCTTCCTGGATGGTTCCCCCACATTGTTCCCTGCTTTCATTCCTCCGTGGCTCCCTACTGCCCTGTAGGGTCTTTCATCAGCATTTGGCTGGGCCCACTCTGCAGGCTCCATAGCCTACCCTTCTCCCCCAAAGTCTTCCTGGTTCTCAGTCAGGCCTTTGTTGTCCTGAGCCTGGGGTACCGCACCCTCTGCCCACTCTGACCAGCTCTTCCTCATCTGTCACACGTCAGCCCGGACACCAGCCTTCCCAGGAGGCTGCCCACAGCCGGGGTCATTACCTATCTGCTCCCCTCTCTCCAGTGTGGGGTCCTCGTCACCGTCACCCCTTTGTGGGCTGGGGACCTCAGCAGGGATCAGTGAATGACTTAGCAAGCTGTCACTGGCGAGCGTGACAGATGGGGGTGTTGTAGAAGTTGTGACAGGCCAGCACCCCCGGTGGGCACAGGGCCACCCTGGAGGGAGTAAGAACCCTGTCACCCGGGCACGCAAAGGATTTCAGGCTCAGATTCCCCCTTGTGTTAGAAATGGAGTTCCTGAGCTCAGTCCTCCAGAGTGGGAGCTGGGGCAGTCGCAAGCTGGGCGATGCTTGCACCCCCTGAGCCCATCTGCCTCTTGCCCTGAGGTTTCACATCAGGGTGCCCTCAGTTGTCCTCTCAACCCCCAGGTTTCAGCCAGGCCTGTGCTGCCCACCCTGGAGTCCCCCCACCACTAGGCTTTCATGCCTGACCCTCCCTCCAAACAGGAAGCTCTCCGGATGGGAGGGGAGCCCCTCCCCAGATCCCGGCACATCCACAGACTTACAGAGAGGGAGGGCTCTGACGCCCAGAGAAAGGCAGGAGGACTCTAGCCTTGACGGGGCTGGGCTGGACCAGGTCTGCCTCTGATGCCTGGGAGACCTTCTACTCCCTCTGGGTCTTGGCTCCCCTTCTGTGGTCTCTTGGGACCTCTCTGGCTGGCTCCTAAGCTGACCGTGCCAGCCCAGCAAGGGGGATATGGCCATTTCCTAAACTGTCCTGGGAACCAGGCAGGGGGCTGGCTCTACGGGAAGCGGGGCAGGTTGCCAGGATCCCTGTCTGCAGGGCTCAGGGAACAGGGACACCGTGGTGACGGGGAGATGGAGGTGGGGTGGGGGGGTTGGCATGGCGTTCACCCATGCTGGGAAGGCCACAGACTGCCCGAGTGCAGGACCCAGGTCCCTCAGGGCAGCCCTGTGCCCCACTACACAGCCCTCAGCCATCTGCTGGACCTTCCTGAAACATGTCCACCTCCCCCTCCTGCTGGAGACCTGCAGTAGCATTCCCCAGGCTGCACCCACCCCCCTGCCCACCTTGGCCAGGACCCCCACATGCACTACCCCTTTCTCTAGGCCCTCCCTCTGTCTTGTCCTTCCTGTCCATGCTCGCCTGGATCCCTCCCCAGGTCCAGGTAGGGTGCTCAGTGCTGGGTCATGTAATTCCGTCTCCTGTCCCCAACCAGAATCTCAGGGTGCGGAGCAGTGGAGGAACCGAGTTCTTCACGCGGTCAGCCACCAAGTTCAAGGGCGCCCTGGCCCAGAAGTTCATGTTCGTGGACGGCGACCGGGCCATCTGTGGCTCCTACAGGTGATTCTGACTTTCCGGGGGCTGGGGAAGAGGCGGCTCCAGTTCCCAGCTGGTTTCTTCCCTTAATCCTACCTATGACACCCTGGTTATTCTGGTTCACTGGTCCCCAAACTGCTGAGGTGTGAGTGGCACTGGGCCCGCCCGCACGGTGCCTGCCCGTCTCAGAAGCAGGCAGAGTGACGCTTTCCTCCGCCAGTCTGTTGTTCCAGCCTCGAGGTGTCAGCAGCCCGGAGGTGGAGTGTGGGCCGGGCTCACAGGGCAGTCACTCTAACAACTGATCGAGGGTAGGAGCAGGATGAGGCTGGCCGGGACCAGCTCTACCAGGTCCATCAAGCAGGAACAGGAGGCTGGGGGGTGCCCACAGCCACACAGGGTGGGCGAGCAGATACTGACGGTGGCACAAGTCACTGTGCTAGATGACACACCCTGTCCAGACTGCACCCCCAGGAGGGGCTTGGTGCATGGGGCTGCCTGAGGTCCCACACCAGGCCTGACCCTGGGGCTCCGGCCCCCTCCTCTGCCTCTGCTCCCTTCTCCTGAAACCCTTCTGTGGCTGCAGGCTGATAGACACTGGCCTCTGGGTGCACTGGGGTGGGGGAGGACTCCCTCATCCGGGGTCCAGACCCCACACCTGACCGGGCCCCTGTGTTGCAGCTTCACGTGGTCGGCCGCCAGGACAGACCGGAACGTGATCTCCGTGCTGTCGGGCCAGGTGGTGGAGATGTTTGACCGGCAGTTCCAGGAGCTGTACCTCATGTCACACAGCGTCAGCCTCAAGGACATCCCCATGGAGAAGGAGCCTGAGCCCGAGCCCATTGTGCTGCCCCCCTCGGTCCCGCTGGTGCCCTCGGGCACCGTGGCCAAGAAGCTCGTCAACCCCAAGTACGCATTGGTCAAGGCCAAGAGTGCCGACGAGATCGCCAAGTCATCATCCGAGAAGCAGGACACCACGAAGCCTGCGGGGGTGCGGGGCGCGGCCCTCGCTGAGCGCCCAGGAGACCTCCCCGAGCCTCCCCTGCCCGTGCACCCGGGGCTGCTCAACCTGGAGCGGGCCAACATGTTCGACTACCTGCCCACTTGGGTGGAGCCCGACCCCGAGCCTGGTAGCGACATCCTGGGATACATCAACATCATCGACCCCAACATCTGGAACCCCCAGCCCAGTCAGATGAACCGTATCAAGATCCGAGACACGTCCCAGGCGGGGGCTCAGCTGTGGAGGCAGAGCCAGGACCCTGGCCCCGCCCTTCAGTCCAGTACCCCGCCGGACAGCGTCCCTGCCGAGAACAGCCTCCCCCAGGGGGACACCCAGCCACGGCCGCCTGTGCCCAAGCCCCGGACGGTCCCGGTGGCAGACCTGCTCGCCCAGGAGGGTGGTGGTGCTGGCTGGGCCCTGGAGACTCCAGAGGAGGAATCACCCCACAACGGGACGGATCACGGGCTGTCCAGGACAGCGGGTCCAGGCCACGCCGCGCTTCAGCGGCAACTACCTGTGACCCAAGATGACCCTGATGGTGGGGGGCAGATGGTCCCCAACGGGCTGGACGGGGAGGAGGAGGAAGACGACGATGACTACGTGACCCTGAGTGACCAGGACAGCCTCTCGGGCAGCTCTGACCATGGCCCTGGCCCCCGGAGGGCCTCACTAGCCTCCTCTTCCGTGTCAGATGAGTATTTCGAGGTGACAGATCGCTCGGCCTGTCTCCGGAGGCGCCACTCGGAGCACGTGGCCAATGGGCCGGCCCAGCCCCCCCGCCGACAGCTGAGCGCCCCCCACATGACCCGTGGGACCTTTGGCGGAGCCCTGAGTGGCTCCTCATGGGCCCAGGGTCAGGAGAGAGAAGAGGCAGGCACCCAGAGGAGAATGCAGGCCACACGCCCTGTGGACCAGGAGGCACAGGTGGGTTGGGGTCCTGGGAGCCCCACTCCCAGGACTGAGCACCCACAGGTGCCACCTGCTGGGCATCCCTGGTGCTGATGGCTTTCTGTGTTAACGGGGAAATCTTACGGTTGGGGGTGGTAGCAACCAGGCGGGGCTCACATGCGGCAGGTCACTACCCAGCATCCCACAGAGGCAGCCTGAGCCGGGGACCAGGAGCCAGAAGACACATGTAGCACGCCCAGAAGTGACAAGTGTGCCACACGGGTGGTCTGCTCCCGAGTTTGTGATGAAGGGATGGTGGTGCACAGAGATGTTCCTTCACGCCCCGAGGTCACACAGCAGTAGGTGGTCTTTGCCCAGACCTCATATCCAGCTACCTCCATGTGGATCCCTTTGACTGTGGCCCAGGGACCACGCCCCTCCCTGCTCCCCTAGGCCAGGAAACAGCTTGCCTGTCCTTGCCCTCTCCTCCTGGCGCCCTCCGCATCCTGCAGTCCCACCCCTGAAGCGTGTCCTACCTGGGAACAGCACGCGGCTGATCATGCCTGGCATGACAATCAGGCCCATGGGCAACATCTTGAGATAGCTGGCCAGGATGGAGCCCCCCTTGGCGTGGTTCAGGTCCCGGGCGGACAGTGACCGCTGCACGATGACCTGGGGGCAAGGGAGGGGTTGAGTCCCAGCTGCCCCGGATTCCTCCTCCGCGGAGTTCAGGGCATGTGTGAGATAGAAGCTGGCCTGTCAGCCCTGGATGCGCCCTCCCTGTCAGCCCTGACAGCATCCCTGCTGGTTGTCTGAGCATCTGGGGCCCAGGTTCTCTCCAGGACTCAATCTTCCCATCTGTCGAGCAGAGAAGTGTTGGTCCTGCCAGCCTGTCACCCCGGCAGTTGTCAGGGCTGGAGAAGACCATGGAGCAGTGTCAGGGACCAACCCCCCCAACCCTCCTACCATCTCCTGCACTGTCATGAGAGGCCGGCAGGCTCATGCACGTGTCAGGAGTAGACACTGGTTCCAGCTGTGTTTTGTGTCCCAGGCAGAGGTCTGGAGCTTTAGGACCTGGGTTTGGGGAAGCTTGCATGTCAGTTGTGGAAGGTGCTAGAAGCTGCAACATGAGGGCAATTCCTCATGCAGCCACAGGCGACGCCTATCTGGGCCTTAATTTCCAGATCTGCAGAATGGGAGGGGGTAGTTGGAACTGATGGCATCTGAGATCCTCCCAGTTCTGACACCACGATTCGACTTTTTAAGAACATGGGACTTTAAACAGCTTTACCGAGATATGATTCACACACAGTTCAGCCACGCAAAGCATACGACTCCATGGTTTTTAGCATGTTCCCAGTTGTGCAGTCTATAGCTTTTAAATGCAAGTATTTTTCGGTTGCTGTTCTGCAGTTTAAATCACTTCCTGCAGTTCAGAAGTAGAAATTCTTTGTGATTTTCACTTATTTTCCAGAACACGTGAGTTTGACAAGTAGCTCCTGGCAGTTGCCTCTGACATGGCTGTTGGTGAAGCAATTAATTACAGGGTCCCAGTCAGGGTGAGCTCTAAAACAGATGTTTTCCTGCTAAATCAGGCGGGGACAGAGCAATTTTCAAAGCTCTAAGGGTGCAGCCAATGGAATCAACTAGAACATTCCTTGGGTTCACTTGGCGACTCCACCCTCCCTGGCTCATCCTCCAGCACCTTTTCATCAACTGAAGAAAATTACCTACATTTACATCAAAGCAAAGGGGCGGGAAGGACACATGTGGGAAATAGAGGCTTGCAGACTTTTTTTTTTTTTTTAATCTTTGGCTATTCTGGGTCTTCGTTGCTATGCTTGGGTTTTCTCTAGTTGCAGCGAGACGGGGGCTACTCCTGTTGCAGAGCACAGGCTCTAGGTGCATGGGCCTCAGGCACAGGCTTAGTTACTCCATAGCATGTGGGATCTTCCTGGACCAGGGATTGAACCCGTGTCTCCTGCATTGGCAGGTGGATTCCTAACCACTGGCCAGCAGGGAAGCCTCTATAGCCTGTTCTTCACCAAGGACCTCAGGTGCTTCCTCGATGCGATCTTTCTCCATCTTTTCCCGGGTTTTTGCTTGGGTGAAGGTATTAAGTACCTAGTTGTTAGGCACCTACTGGTCCTCACTTGATCTAATGTCTGCTGCTTGGGGACAGTTAACACCCTGGGGAGCAAGTGCAGAATCACAGGGTTGT
This sequence comes from Moschus berezovskii, assembly GCF_049115385.1. NCBI lineage: Eukaryota > Metazoa > Chordata > Mammalia > Artiodactyla > Moschidae > Moschus > Moschus berezovskii. Next base: position 46,358,028 of record NC_142479.1, read on the forward strand.
GCATAGGTGTGGACACAGCCTTTGTTTTAGGGTAAACCTTTGATTTGATGAAAGTGGATTTTCTAAAGGCTAGAAATTGCAAGTGTCCATCCTAGAGGTCTCTAGTTGCCCATTTGGGTTTGGCGCCCTTAAGAGAAATTGTCATGAGCTTCTTCAGAGTTCCCTCTAAACATCTCAGAAAATGCTCTGAAGATTGTAAACTTGCTTGATAAAGGAGCTCTGGATCAGAGATGGTGATCCCTGAAAATTTAGGCTTTGGTGCAATTTTCTTGTTATAGTCATCTCAAGATCCAAAAGCGAAAGCGTGTCCTCGGAGGCATACTCGCACATACTAACTGTGGAAGCCCATCCCATACCGACTGAACAGCGCATGGACCGTGGCTGAGCTGCATACAGAAATAGAAGTTTGGGACTTCCCTGGTGGTCCAGTGGTTAGTGCTGGGTTCAGTCCCTGGCTGAGGAACTAAGATCCCACAAGCCTTATGGCTCAACCAGTAGAAAAAAATATATAGTACTCTGATCCACGACCTGCGGCAACCTGCCTGGGAAACCACTGCCCTGATCTCTCTCAGAGCCAGGCAGGAAGGCAGATGGCCGTTTCCAGCACCCGCCCAGGAAGCTGCACAGTGACTTTGTAACGATCAGCCCCAGGTGACCAGGACCTAATTAATAACTGGCAGCTTCTCTGTTGTCTCCAACTCGTCCCTTCACCCTGACCATTCTCACGGGTGCCCCATTTCAATCCCTGCCTCCTGCGTCCCCAGGCTGGTGGCCTCCTGTCAGTGCCCACCCCCCCAGCCTCCCCTCTGTGCCTCTGCAGAGGTTCCCCCTCCTCTGCTTGCCTTTGAGTTTCTGCCAAATCTGAGGGATGGGAGCCGCCTCCCCTGCTGCAGCTCAGGATAAACTGCCTTTGCTTTTCTTAACACATGGCCGGTGCCAGGCTGGCAGCGCGGGGGCTGCAGGGCAGGCTGTTTACACCTCCTCTGCACCAGCTCCGACTTGGGACAGTCCATTCCTCACTTTGGGCCTCAGTTTCCCTGTCTGCAGCGGGGGATGAGCTATGGTTCTCTGTAGACTCTCCCCTTGAAGTCCTGTGATTACGAGAGCTGGGACGAAGTGCTATGTCCTCGCCTGCAAGGTGGGATGTGACCCCCGACCCTCAGGGTTGCTGCACAGCCTGGATGAGGCTGTGTGTGGACCTCCAAGCCCAGGTCTGACTGACTGGTGGCGAGTCATGGAGGGCGGGCGTCTGCCAGGGTCACCGCAGGGTCACCCACGGCCCTGTGCTGGCCCAGGAACATTTAGATGTTTGGTTGTGAGATGGGGACAAGAGAGGAGCTCATGGGAACGAGGGTGACAGGGGCTGTGCACTTAACATGGCGCCCAGTCCGCAGCAGATCCTGGAGGTTGTGGCCTCTGTGGACGGACACAGCTGCTGCCCGAGAGAGACGGTCCGTCTGAAACTGCAGTTGTGACAGGGGACCAAGTGCGCTCCAGTACCACCGGAGCGGGCAGGCCCGGGGCCCTTCCTGTCTGTGCACCTCCCCGCTGTGCAGACGAGCAGCTGCAGTAGGAGGGTACGGCAGCCCCCAGATAGGAGCCCAGTGCCTGGCCGGTTCCCGCCTCCTTCATTTTGTTGGGTTCTGAGCATCACCTACACGCTGCGGCCGAGCTGGGAGACACTGAAATGTCTAAAGAAGGTGAAAAGCACTCGTGGCCCCAGCACACAGAGCTGCTACGTGGTGCTGACCACACCGTGGGGCTGCCTGGATCAGCGGCTGAGTAGGACCCAGTGGACCTACTGGTGCATGGTGGGGGATCTGACCTGAGGCCCAGTGGTTCCCCGGGTAGACCCAGCCTGAGCAGGAGGGGGACAGGGAGGTCGGGCTGAGGCCAGAAATGGCCCCAGGCTCCTGGCACTCTGGAACCCCGTGGGGTCAGCAGTGCCTCTGCCTCCCCATGTGACCTACTTATCCAAGAAGGAGGCTGATCCAGCCCTGACCTCCAGGCCAGGCTGTGCACTGACTTACTCGGCCTTCATGGGAAAATCTCCTGAATGCTGTTCCACCCCTGGACGCAGGGCCATGCCAGGCCCACACTGAACGGGGAGGGAATGAGAGGTGCCTGGTGGGGAAGGGGCTACGATTGGTCCATGGGGCTGCCAGGCACCCCCTGCCCACCCTCCACTGCTGGCCTTTCATCCGTACCCTCACTCACCTGGGCCAGGCCTCAGTCCTCCCAGGTGCTGGACAGACGCCTGCAGTAGGTACAGCCTATAGGGACTCTTGGGCATGTGACCATGTCACATGTCACCATGTCACTTATCACAGGTAGGGTAATTGAGGCTCGGAACCCTTCCCACATGGATTGAGTCTCACAGTTACAACCCAGACAGGGTCTCCTGGCGAGCACATGGAACACGTATGCTTGGGAGATGTAGAGTGCCCCTCACTGGCTGGCACCCACCCTGGCCTCAGTGTCGCATCCTGTGGATAGGACTGCCAGGCCCGCCTCACAGGAGGTCTGTCCCCATTCACTCCACCGTGACTGGCTGGGTCAACTCTTGGCCAGGAGGCCTCACTCCCAGGGTGGGGTCCTCAGACTGTGGGTCCAGAATCAAAGATGGTGATCAGGCCAGTGCCCCTGAGGGCCCCTCTCACCTGAGTCCTGCCTGGAGCTACCCATGGCTCTCAGGCAGGCAAGACATTGTCTGCTTCTGCCCAGGGAGGGAGCGTGGCCCCCCTGAGGCCACCTGGTGCCAGCTTGGGAGGGGTACTCTGCCCCCAGGCACCAGAGACCTGGCCCAGGTGGAGGACCATCTGACCCCTTACACTGGGGGAGGCGGGCAGGGGCTCGGGGAGGAGAAGGCACTGGCCTTGATGTGACCACAAGGGCAGGATCACTCCCTGTGATCCTGTGGGGAAACAGGCATGGAGGAGGGAAGGAAACGTGTCCAGGACCCCCAGCTGGTAGGGGCAGGGCCAGGGAGCAAAACCAGGGATGCTCGCTGCAGGCCAGACCTCCAGCCCCCAGATCGCACCTCTCCACTCTCTCTCCACCAGGGCCAGCGGTTTCACCACTACGGAGCTCCTGCCTCGGGCACCAGGGAGAAAGACAGCTTCCCGCAGCCACTGAGGACCCTGGGACCCCCGCGGTTCCGCCCCACTGCCGATGGCACCCAGAGCTCCAGCAGGAAAGCAGGCCCGGCTGTGGCGAGCCCCCAGCACTGGCAGGCCAAGAGCGGCCCAGGACCCCGCATGCTGCCAGGTCCTGGGAGCCCAAGGCCGGCCCGAAATGCCAGTGCCCTGGCCAACAACAGGGCCACCGAGGAACACCCCAGCCCCTTCGGAATCCCGTACTCCAAACTGTCCCAGTCGAAACACCTGAAGGCCAGGACGGGTGGCAGCCAGTGGGCCCCATCTGACTCTAAACGGCGGGCCCATGTCCCCCGGGACCGCAAGGACCCCTAGCACCCTGTGCCCGGGCCACACCGTCCATGGCCTCTGCCAGCCTGGGGTGACGTGCAGGGGTTCCTGGGCCACCTGCACCTCCACAGGCACCCTGGAAGGCAGGAATGGGGGAGGGTGGCGATGTGGACCCTCACCTGGTCAGTGCACCAGTACCAGGTGGCCATGATGGTCAGGCCGAAGATCATCCCAGTCCACGGGAGGTCCCCGGTGGAGGGGTCTCGGAACATGTGCATGGCATCTGCCCGGGGCATGTGGCAGGTGGTATTGGAGATGGTCCTGGATGGGATGGCCTGGGCGTAGGCCTCTGCCAGCTGCTCGTACCCACCAATCTGCTCGAAAGCTGCAGGGGCAGGTGGGATGGTAATGGTCAGTGGCCGGTGGCCATGACTCCCGGCCCCACTGCCCTCATCTTACAAGTAACTCCCTGGTACAGGAGACTCAACTTTTTCCCATTCACCTTTCCCAGTGTCTGGAAAGGTGTGGAGATAGAGGGTTTTTAAAAAAAAAGTGAATTCAAAAGACTATTTTATTTGTATTTAAAATAATAATATTAAAGGAACATTTTGCACATGGGCACCCCATGTCCTGCAGCCTCTGGATGCCCATCAGCCAGGAGGGGGGCCCCGCCAGGCTTACTGTCGACTTGAGGACGCAGCCGCGTCTTTTCCTTGACACTTGAGGACTTTCCCCGGTAGTCGGAAGGGCTAATGTCCTGACCCAGGGGCTTCCAAAGGATGAGACTTTGGTGGAGCTGAGAGTGGCTGGGGGCAGGGGGTGTGTGGCTCTGAGACGGGAAACAGGGTCCCGAGAGGGCAGGGGAGCCACCAAGGCCACACTGCCAGTCAGCTGGCCGGAGTCAAGATCACGTTCACCGCTCACTGTTCTTTGTGTGCCCTGGGATCTGGGCCAAAAGTGAAAGTCCCTCAGTTGTGCCTAGCTCTTTGTGACCCCATGGACTATACAGTCCATAGAATTCTCCAGGCCAGAATACTGGAGTGGGTAACCTTTCCCTTCTCTAGGGGATCTTCCCAACCCAGAGATTGAACCCAGGTCTGCCTCATTGCAGGAGGATTCTTTACCAGCTGAGGCACCAGGGAAGCCTGTGGCTTTTGCTTTGTCCGTGGTCACTGCCCCACCACCCCTAACCAGACTGGGCCTGGTTGCCCAGGTGCTTTTCCTGAAGTGGGCTCTGGGGACACAGGCCCCTGGTCTGTGAGGAGGCAGGTATACAAAGCCCAGGCAGCCCCAGGCCCCACTCCCCAACCCCTCCCCACAGCCCCCAGCATCATTCCCACCCAGAGCCCAGGCCAGGCCAAGGTGAGTGCTCAGAGCAAAGGTACAGACACTAAACAAGGATCCTAGAGTCTGAGTCTGGAAGAGACTGTAAAGGCCTCTGTTTGCCCTCTATGGGCTCCTCCTGGCTCTGCTTGCATGCTTCCCAGGTTGGGGAGCTCATTACCTCTGGGACAGCCCCCAAGCTTACCCCTGTTCCCAGACCAGAAGATGCTGGTCTGAATCCCTTCTTCCCACCCTCCCTTTTTCCTGCCGGCCACAGCACTTCTTGGGGTCTTGTACAAGGTTTCAAACAGTGGGGGCAGATGTCCAGGCAGGTATGTGGTCTCCCAGTGGTGTCTGCACACCACCCACTGCCTCACTTCCCATAACTGAGCCACGGTGGATATGGATGGCCCTGCTTCCTGCGTCAGCTCTGCAGCCAAACACCAGCCGGGTTGAGCTGGTGACAGAAGTGCCACAGGGCAGCTGGGGCAAGAGGGGAACAGGCTTTTGCCACTCAGGGGAGGGCCTCACAGCCTGACCTCATGGGGACACCCACCCCCAGTGCCGACATGGGGGGCCTGCTACTGGATAGGCCCATGGCCCTCACCTTTGATCGCCAGGATCACGGCCCCCACAACCATGACGAGCGTCTGCAGGGCGTCTGTGTAGATGACAGCAGTCAGGCCCCCTGCAAGTGGGGATGACAGAGCTGGAGGCACCTGGCCTCACCGGGGGAGGAATGGGGAGGCAACCGAGCTCCGGGAGGGATAGCTGTCCCACACCCATGCCCCTTGCCCTTGCATAGGTGGGCACAGCAACCAGGCTGGCTGAGCAGCTGCAGAGGCCCATGTGCCTGGCTCAAACCGGCCAGGTCCCAGGCTACAGGAGGAGGTGCCCTGAACCCCCACCGGCTAGCCCCCCGGTTTCCCATGTGTCCCCAGGTACTGCACCTGTGATGGTGTAAAGGGCCGTGATGGCAAGCATGATGACCGTGGACAGGTAGAAGTTCCAGCCCAGGCAGATGTGCACGAACAGGGCCCCCGCATACAGGTCGATCTGGGGATGGGAAAGAAGCATGTGCAGAGGCCCACGGTGACCCCAGGACTCAGAGCATCACACGCCAGCCCAGTGGCCTTGGTGCCTCGTTGACAAGGAAGGGGAGACTGCCCCACCCACCAGGGGCTGTCCTGAGCAGCGGGGGCATCCTGGCTGTAGACAATGGTGGGCAGGGGACATTGCTGATGTTAATAAAGTCCTAAGCGGCCCCTACCCACCAGGGAGCAACTTGCTGTTCATTTTGGCTCCTGCCTGGGGATGGAGAAGGAGAGTCCTGGAGGGCTTCCTGGGGGAGGAGTGGGTCTCAGAACAGGACCCTGTGTCTCAGTCTCCAGATCCACGTCCTTCTGTGTAAAATGGGTCCCTGTGCTCTGTTCTTTGTTAGGCAGGCCCCCTGAGAAGAGACCAGACTTATGCCTGGCCAGGCTGGGGGAACGGAGGGGCTCTCTTGCTTATTGAACCCTCCCCATGGGGTTGAAACTGAAACCAGGACCACGTCTCAGGCTGGAGCTTGTTCCCAGGGCCTGAACTGGACTCAGTCCTGCCATCCCAGACTCTGGGGAGCACAGGACATTCAGGGCTCTGGGGTGCGCCTGAGAATATCAGTGCTGGAATGGGCCTTACAGACCACACACACACATCTTCACTGTGCAGTGGGTGCCCGGAGGAGGAGAGGACCCCGTTCTGCAGGACCTAGGGGCTAGACCAGGGGCTCCATCCCGCAAGTGTCCAAAACTGCTTCATGTCAGAAAGATACCTCAAAACACAGCCTGTGTAGCCAAGAGGCTCCTGAGAAGGCTGGGCAAGGCCACAGGTCAGCTGCCACATGGGGGACAGTCTGCGTGAGGCCAGAGCACCGGCCCAGCTAGGGGTCCAGCAGCCCTGCTGAAGCCAGGCTCTCAGACCCCTGCTTCCCCAGCCTCCTCCCCTCCCCTATCCTGGAGCAGAAACCAGCCAGTGTGGGGACGTTGACAACCTGCTCTCAGAATACTGGCCCCTCACTCTGCCCCTACCCCTGGCAGTGAGCCAGTGAATGCGTGTGTGTCCAGCCCAAGCTGAGGAGCCCAGAGCTGTTGAATATAAGACCAGGAAGGTCTCTCCAAGCCCCACCCCTCTCACCCCGCTCCATGAGACCAGGAACAGGGAGGTGAAGGGACCTCCCCATGGTCAGGCCCTGGCAAGTATCAGAGATGGGAGTGGCCAGGCAATGGGAGCAGGGGGTGGGTTCTAGAAAGTAGAAGAGACATAGATAGGTTCGATCCCTGGTCTGGGAAGATCCCACAGGCCTCAGGGCAACTAAGCCCATGCGCCACAACTACTGAGCCTGTGGTCTAGAGTCCGTGAACTGCAACTACTGAGCCTGCGTGCCACCACTACTGAAGCCCGCATGCCTAGAGCCTGTGCTCCACAAGAGAAGCCACTGCAGTGAGAAGCCCATGTCCTGCAACTGGAGAAAATCTGCACAGCAACCAAGACCCAGAACAGCCAAAAAGAAAAAAAGACCCCTCCCCAGACCCTAGTCACCTCAGAAGGGAGCCCTGTTCTGTGTGCCCAGCCTTCAGGCTCTGCCTTTAAGCCGAAGCGACTCTGGTCACACCAGACTGGCTGCTGGTCCACGCCCAGTACTTTGCTGCCTCCAGGCCTCAGCTCACCCAGGTCCCTCCATTCGGGAACATCCCCGTATCTGCATCACTCAGGACTCAGCCTGCCCCCGACACCCTGTCCCCAAACTGCTCTGCAGCCCAGGGACTTCCTTCCAAGAGCAATGGTTGGGTTGTGGGGACAGCACGGGCATGGGTGTGGAGGTGGGACTCGGGGACCCTGTGCGGCCTCTGTAAAGGCTCCTGGTGCGGCTGGAGGCCAGGTCAGTGTGCGGTCAGCTGCAGGCTCTAGGTTGTCCCTAGCCCCATCGGACCCCTCCTTCTGCTGAACTCTGTCCTGGGTCTGTGACCCTGGTGAGCAGGTCACCTGTCTGTAAAGTGGGGGGTGGATGTGGGGCACCACCGGCGCTGTGCTCAGCCCCCACTGGCCCCCTGGCCTCTGCAGACCCAGAGCAGGGGAAGCTGGGGTGGGGCAGGTGGGACCCCTGAGGGAGCCGCTCCACTCCACAGAGGGGCACACAGGCGCAGAGGTTTGAAGCAACTGGCCTCGAGCCCCTGAATGACCCAGGGCATCAGACCGGGTTTCTCTATTGTCCAGAGGTTAAGTGACCGGCCCTGAGCACATAGTGATGGAGCTCGGCTACCCTCCAGCCTTTAGGCCCCCTGGGGTCATTTGGCGATTCTCTCTGCAGACGAGTGTCCCTGCCTGGGGCTGGCAGCAGGTGGGCCCTATGGTCTCTGAGCAGGCTGGAGCTGGGGTGAGTCCTGGGCATGTGGACACATGGGGCATTCCAGGGGCTCCGCCCAGTGAAATCAGGGCCTCAGGGGCCCTGCTGGGCTCCAGAGCTGCAAACAGCTTCAGCCCAAAGCCTTGGTCAGGGGAGCCCAGTCCCTCCAATGTTTGGCCTGGCAATCAGCATTCCCCCAGCTTTCCTCCCACTTCATCCACGCAGCCCCAGGCTCAGTGCAGAAGCCCCAGCCTTGACATCAGTGGGTTCCCTCCCATTTTATAGGTGGGTAAACTGAGTCACCTGGGGCTTCCCCAGTGGCGCTAGTGGTAAAAATCCACCAGCCAATGCAGGACATGAGGATTTGGTCCCTGGGTCTGGAAGATCCCTTGGAGAAAGCAATGGTAACCCACTCCAGTATTCTTGCCTGGAGAATCCCATGGACAGAGGAGCCTGGTGAGCTACAGTCCATGGAGTCACAGAGAGTTGGACATGACTGAATGATGACAATTGAGTCACCTCATCACAAAGTCGGGCAGTGATCAGCCCTCTGGGCTCTAACCGTGATCTCTGCCTGATTCACCGTGACCATTCCCTAGGTCTCCATCATCTTGTCTGTAAACAGGACTGTGCACAAAGTGTTCTCTAAGGACTCTCCCCACTTACTCCCCCACCGTTCTGGACACCCTCCCCAGGCTCTGAGTGTGAGATGCGAACTGTGCCTCAGAGCCACCAACAGGACAAATGGGCTGGGGGGACACTTACACCCAGAGGTTGGCCTTGGCAGACCCCACCCTGGCCCCTTGCCTCTTGCCCCTGTCACCTCAAGGCCATCCTCCGGTGGGGGAGGGTGGCAGCACTAACACAAGCCTGACCATGTCACCCCTGCTCAAAGCCCCTGGGCCCCTTGGGCACTCAGATCCCTTACTCACCTCTCACCAGTCCTCTGGTCTGGGGTGGGAGTGACCCCCAAGAGCAACATGCAGCCTCGGTTTGGCTGTGTGACCACTGATCAGTCCCAGGCCCACTGCTCCCTGTCAACCCCACCAGCTCCTCCTCTGGTCCTGAGGTGTCTGACCCCTGGGGTCTGAGCCCCCCACCATGACCACCCCCAAAGCATCCCACACCACTCCTGCCTCACACACGAGTTGCAAAGAGCTTCACTCATGTGTGAGGCGTTTGCCCTCCCCATCAGCATCCCTTTCTCCACTAGACCCCGGCTCTGTGCCGCCCAGCAGGAACGCCACCTTCTCTTCTGAGGTCCACCCCCTGTGCTACATCTGCACCCCCAACTGTGCTGAGTCCCTGCTTCCAGAGGGGCAGGGGGCTCAGGAGGGGCAGGAGAGGGAGGAGGAAGCACGTGGGAGCTGTCCTGGAGGGCAGCAGCACCCCCTCCAGGAGAAAGCCCTGGGGGAGACCCTTTTAGGAAAAAAGCCGGGGCCTGCTTACTAACCCCAGAGAAGGCAATGGCAAGCCACTCCAGTATTCTTGCCTAGAAAATCCCATGGACGGAGGAGCCTGGTGGGCTGCAGTCCGTGGAGTCGCTACGAGTCAGACATGACCAAGTGGCTTCACTTTCACTTTTCACTTTCACACATTGGAGAAGGAAATGGCAACCCACTCCAGTGTTCTTGCCTGGAGAATCCCAGGGACGGGGGAGCCTGGTGGGCTTCCGTCTATGGGGTCACACAGAGTCGGACACGACTGAAGTGACTCAGCAGCAGCAGCAGCTTACTAACCACCCCCCCTCCGAAACCGATACCCACCCAGCAAGGGCCTGGCAGCCCAGGTGGAGGCCTGGCCGAGGCTCTCGGGGCTCCCGGGGTCGTGGAGGAGGAAGCCCTGGACACCCCTGCAGAAGCTGCCAGGAAGGAGGGAGGAACCAGGCTTGGTCTGTGCAGGGACTGCTGTCCACCTCTGAGCCTTACCAGAGCTGGAGCGGCTGGATGGCCTCCGGGGACAGGCTGGTGATGGGGACTCAGGAGGGAGAACACAGGCCTGGTGTGGCCATGGAGGCCCCATGGGCTTGGGACCAGCTCCCCCCATCCTGGCCTCAGTCTCCCTGCCCGTGAGACCCAGGTTGTAGACAGGATGCTCCCAGGCCAGGCACCCCAGGGAAAGGAGGTACTGAGGGGTCAGCCTGGCAGTGAAGCTGACAGCCACTTGCCACCTTGGGCCAGAGACAGAAGGCTCTGGGCGCCCCCTAGGGGCACTCCTGCCTGGCCAGAACTGGGACCCAGAGCCCAGACAAGAACCCAAGGGCAAAGCAGGAGTCACAGGGCTGCATTCTGCCCACCCCCCTCAGGGCCCTGAGGCAGCTGTGTGATCCTGGGCAAGTCAGTGTGCCTCTCTGGGCCTTGGTCTTCCCAGCTGTCAGACAAGGCAGAGGCAGATCAGGGGCTGTCAGGTCCCTTTCAGGGCCCCAGAGCAGGATGTTCTAGCTAAGCTGGCCAGAAGGTGGTGAGGGAGAGGGTGGCTCACCGATATCTTGGTAAAGACAGACAGCAGCAGTGACAGGACAGACAGGTACATGCGAATCCGCTGGCCCCCGTAGCGCTTCTGCATGTATTCAGGCATGGTGACGATCTAGGGGCACAGGCCGGCGGGCTAAGCTCACTGCTGCAAGGCCACAGCTAGCAGTTGGTCCCCGAGCAACTCCCAGCTCCAGCATTGGGCCTAGAATTCCAGTCTTACACATCCAACCACATGGTGAGGGGCGTAGGCTGGGCTGTGGTGGGCTGAGACAGGAGGGATGCATGGGGGGCTGTGGCTGGGAGCAGGGGACAAGTTGGAAGGCTGTTATAGCAAATCCAGATGAGCTGTGGCTAGATGGGGAAGTACGAGACTGAGACATCCAGGAAATGTGAACCACCGGACTTAGTGACGCCCGCCTGGGACTAAAGAAGCGGCACAACTGAGGATGTGACTTGCAGCCCAGGTGTGCAGCCTGTGTGCTCAGGAAGATGGAGCATCCTCCTCCAGGTGCAACATGCAGGTACAGTAGAGACCAACAGACAAGGCACCTGGGCTGAGGGCCCAGGGGACCTGTCTCCATGGGTTGATGGGAACGTTAGCTGGACTAGAAACAAACCCAGAGCTGAGACTTGTGGTTTCACTCACCAACTCATGTGTGAAGCCAGGGGTCCTGCCCATCGCCACCACCCACTCCACCCCAGGCCTGGCTGTCCTGAGGCCCCCATTTGGGCTGTCCCTGAGCAGACTCACCTCCGAGGAGAGGTAGATGGGCACAAACACCCATGCCAGGGCCAGCAGCACATAGGTAGCCTGCGGGGGACAGAGGCAGGTAAGGATAGGGACATATAGGGTCGAGAACTGTCCCCGCCTCCTCTCTGCAACCCTGAACACTAAGAATGATGGCTGAGGCTCAGGGCTCCCTGCCTGCAGCATTCTGTAGACCCAGCTTCCCCATCAACACTGCCTGCCTGCCTGGATCTTGGCCTTCCGAGTTGCTGGGTACTGCCTCTGGCAATGGAGGGGTGAGCTCTGATGAGCGCCATCCAGCACCTATCAAGGTTGCTGCCCACCCCACCCCACTCCCACCCACAGCGGACACCCGCCTCTGGAGCTCACATTCCACTCAAAGCCAGCCACCGCCAAGCCTCCAGCCGCTCCTGAGCCCGCCAGTCCAATGAAGAGGCCTGAACCCTCGCTGCTGGCAAAGAGGGAGGCTCCGATCTGGAGGAGAGAGAGGGGAGGAGCTAGCATCAGCCCTGCCTTCTCCACGCCTTCTACCACCTGCCCCCCGCACCGCTGCTCAGGGACCCTTGCTGGCCTAGGCCCCATTCTGCCTGCTTGGCCTGGCCTGGGGGTGACCCTGGGTGTGAGGAGAACACAGGAAGTGACGGCAGGGATGCAGATGCAGGCTGACCTAGGGGACAGATGTGGCCCCAGTGCAAGGAGGGGTGGGAGGGGTCGAGGGGTACTCACCGGCCACCACATCATGTCCCGGCCAGCCAGGAAGTAGCCGCTCACTGTGTTCCTGCTGACCCGGCAGGAGGACTGCAAAGACAGGGGCAGGAACTGTAGCCTTTGCTGGGCCAGAGGCAGTGAACAATGTGCCGCCACTGTGGGAAACAGTGCACTGGCTCCCCAGAGACTGGGACACACAGGTGACCCCGAGACCCAGCAGTTCTGCCTCCGGCTACATCTGGGAGAACTGAGAGCAGGTGCTCAAATGACCCGTGCACATGGCTGCTCACAGCTGTGTAACTCACCGCAGCCTGAGAGTGGAAGCAACCCAAAGGCTCATCAGCTAATGGATGGATGGACGGATGAACAAACGTGCATCCACACCACAGACCATCGCCACAATGGTCTTCCCAAGAGGAAGAGGCACCACTACTTGCTGAAACACGAGTCCATCAACGTGCAGGCCTGGTTCCTTCCAGACTCCAACTGCCTGCTCTCTGCTCCCCAGATGGTCAGGATGACTAAGCTGGTTTGTCTGGACCCACCACTCTAAGCTTCTGATATGACTGCTGGCTGCCTGTCCCACTACAGTCCCCTGACCTCTGCTTTCTCTCTGTGCTCATGATCCAGCCATCCTGAACACAGTACAGTCTAAGGACTCTCACCATCTTGCCAGCATGGCCACGTCCAGCTGTGTGGGTGGTACACTGTACAACCTCCAGAGCCGCCCTGGTCTTAGCCCCTGCTTTTCTCTATCGTGTTCTCTTATCCTCAAGGATGTAGTGGATGTTGCCATTGTTCCATGTCCAGTCCTAACTGTTGTTTCTTGACCTGCATACAGGTTTCTCAGGAGGCAGGTAAGGTGGTCTGATATTCCCATCTCTTTCAGAATTTTCCACAGTTTGTTGTGATCCACACAATCAAAGGCTTTAGTGTAGCCAATGAAGCAGAAATAGATGTTTTTCTGGAATTCTCTTGGTTTCTCTATGATCCAATGGATGTTGGCAATTTGATCTCTGGTTCCTCTGCCTTTTCTAAATCCAGCTTGTACATCTGGAATTTTTTGGTTCATGTACTGTTGAAACCTAGCTTGAAGGATTTTGAGCATGACTTTTCTAGCATGTGAAATGAGCACAATTGTGTGGTAGTTTGAGCATTCTTTGGCATTGCCTTTCTTTGGGATTGGAATAAAAACTGACCTTTTCCAGTCCTGTAGCCACTGTTGAGTTTTCCAAATTTGTTGGCATATTGAGTGCAGCACTTTCACAGCATCATCTTTTAGGATGTGAAATAGCTCAGTTGGCATTCCATCACCTCCACTAGCTTTGTTCGTAGTGATGCTTCCTAAGGCCCACCGGACTTCACACTCCAGGATGTCTGACTCTAGGTGAGTGACCACACTGTTGTGGTTATCTGGGTCATTAAGACCAGGAAATAAATTAATAAATAGTGATGATAATATTTTTTTAAAAAGAAAGCCTCCACGGCAGGGGCCCCTCCTCTGACCCCCAGCACAGTGCTCCCAAGAACACGGCACACTGTGGTTGGAATGGATTGTCACAGCCACCGGGCTCTTGTGCTCCTTGGAAAAGCTGTGAGAGGCGAGCGTACAGATCTACGGGGTGTGTTTGAGGAAACGGGAGGTTAAGTAACTGTTCCCAGAACACACAGACCCAACTTTCCCGATGCCCAGCAGCGGGCTGCCTGAGAGTTACTATTTAATCACAGGAGAATGAATTCCAGTCACTGCGGCTGTCACTTCCCCAGGCCCTCCTCCACCGCCACCATCATCTCCACCACCCCCACCCCCACCCCCACCCCCACCACTCGCACTTTCTACTAGAGGACCGGCAGCAGCATCAGGGCCCCTTATGTGTGGTCACCTCATGTAGAAGATGGTTCCCATTTGGGAACTTGGGACCTAGGACCAGGCGGGAGATACATGTCTTACAGATAAAGACCCTGAGGCTCAAAAAGCTGAGCAACTTCCAAGGATGCTAGAACTGGGGCCATGGCCAGAGAAGAAAAGAGGGGCTCCTCACTCTCCACCAGGAGAGGAAGACCACTGCCAGTCAGGGCTCAGGGGTGTCAGCCTGGGGAGCTCTGGAGACAAGACTGGCTGGCTTGTGTCCACCTCCCACCCAGGATTAGAAGTAGATGGAGGAGGCCCTCTCCCCTGGACAGGGTCCAGGGTTCACTGCCCAAGTCCCTGCCCCCTGAAGCCCCGGGGTTCACCTGCAAATGGGGCTATGGGGGGGCAATGCACACAGCACCTGCAAAGCAGTGGCCCCACTGCTGCTGGAGCCTGTGGTGACCTAAAGCCCTTCTCTCCTCTCAAAGGCAGAAAACTGGCTTATGAACTAGGCAAGGCTGGCGGACACGGCGTTGTTAAAACAGAGACCCCAGGCCCTGCATGCCACTGCCCCGCCCTGGATTTGGCTCAGCTGGTGTGGACGCAGCCAAGAACCCCTGTGATCCTGTGAGCCCATCTGACATCGGAGGGGAGGCCAGAAGACTGCATGTTGTGCCAAGCACCCAGCTTATCAGCCGCACAGAAGCCCCCAGCGTCCCGCTCAACCTTCCCTTAGAGACACTTCCTATTCCTCACTTTAGAGACTTGAGAATCTGTCGCCAAAGAGAGAAAGGGGCTTGGTCAAGGTCTTCGGCAAATCTCCCCAGGGCTGGGAGGAGGGCCTGAGGGCATCAGCCTCCAGAGAGAAGATGCCATGCCCAGGGACATCAAGGATGGTTCCTACGCCCCAGCGCCCGCCCCAGCCTGGGCCCCCACTGTCCTCTCACCCATATGCCCACGGCCACGTTCAGGCCAAAATAAGCGGCGATGATGGCAATGTCCACCATGCTCAGCTGCTGCCTGTGGGTATGGGGGTCACCGGTGGAGTTGTCCACAGCCATCCTGCAGCAGGGCCAGCTCTGAGTGACTGGGACTGAGGGCTGGACCAGAGCAGAGGGCTTCCTGGCAGGCAGTAAATTTATGATTAAACCAGTACGACGTGACATTCCAGCCCACGGTGCACGCTTCAAAGTGCAGCTGGGTCTTCTCCACCCTACCCCCTCCCCTGCCCTGGAGGGGACCGCTGGGAGGGGCACCTCTTTACACACAAAGGAGACTTGGGAAATGTAAAGGGGTCTAGTGGACCCAGAGGAACCAGAATTGTCCCAGAAAGAAAGGGCTTGTTACCGAATGCATGCAATTCAGGTAAGGAGCAGGAGGGTTGGGGGCAAATGCCCCTCCTCTGGGGATACTGCCGTGACAGCAGCCGTGTCCTTCTACAGCCTTCAAGTGGACCGCAAGGCCCTTGGCAGTGACTTGCATCTCTTGGGTCACTTCCAGCCACAGCAGTCCTGGTCCTAGAATGTGCTCTGCTGGACACTAGAGGCTTATCACCACATTTCCTGTCCTCTTTTCTAGACCAGGCCCAAGACCCCCTTCCTGACCATCCTCTTGGGTCCCCTGGTCTCCCAACACCACAGATACTGGGCCCCACATCTAGCAAGCATCTGCTAGGGACTGGGCCATGCTTAACCTTTCTGCTCACTGACCCGTTCTGTGCTCAGAGTAGGTGGTGTGGGTCACAGTCAGGGAAGGAGGAGGGAGGGTGGCCACCTGCCCCCATCCAGCCACTTGAGGGCCAGAGCTGGGCTTCGGGCTTGTACCCAACCCCAGATGCTCCCCAGTGGTGGCAGTGATGGCTTGGGTCCACTATGTCCCTCCTTCAGATGCTTGCTCACTGATTAAATCAGTGTGTGCAGCTGGGCAGCTCTCGGTGACAAGGCCTGTGGCTGCACAGAGCATTTGGAGTTTACCCTGACACACAGCCCTTCCAGAAGTGTTAATGAGTGAGCGGCTGGCACTGGGAACACCGGCTTGCAAAGCCAACTGTGCCTGTTACTTGGTAACCGAGACGGAGGGTTTGAAGATTAATCCCCCTCACATGCAGGACTCGACCGGGAAGAAGTAAGTTACTGCTTACGGTAAACTCAGGCAGGCCCAGACTGCCCTCCCCAGCCACCCTCACCTTCAGCCAGCTAGGCTCTCAGATGTCTTACTCATTGTTGGCAATGCATCGTGACTCAAAAGGTCACTTCGTACTGCAGAGGTACCCAACTAGGCAATGTCCAGATTTATTAAACTGGTCTCCTAAAGAGGAAGTAGCTGAAAGAACAGTCTATGGCCCCCTCTCCATAGCCTGGGTCTCAGAAGGAAATATACCACCTAGAGTCCTCCACCCCCTCCACTGTCTGATCAAAAGGCCTGGGGAGAGATGGCCAACACGAGCTAATGGATGGGGCCGAGGGAGGGTGGGAATGGAGAAGAAATTCCACATGGCAGTCCAATCACAGTCTACACTCTCCTCCAGCCTCCCCTGACCACACTTGCAGGTCCAACTCCTCTGGGCCAGCTCACCCAGGACAGGAAGACAAACAGCTGTCCAGCCAAAAAGCCACAATTGGTGACTGCACATGGACACACCATCATCATCCAGAGTCCAGAGTCCACATTAGGGTTTATTCTTGCTGTCGTGTGTTCCATGGGTTTAGATGTACGTATGATGACACACATCCATCATTAGAGTATCACAGAGCATCTTCACAGCCCTAAAAATCTAGGCTCTACCTATTCCTCTCTCCATTCCCCCACCAACACTTGATCTCCACAGTTCTGCCTTCTCCAGACTGTCATATGGTTGGAATTGCATAGTATGTATCTTTTTTAGATTGTCTTTCACTTATTAAGATTCATTTTAGTTTCCTCCACATTGTTTCATGGATTGATAACTCATTTCCTTTTGCTTGAATAATATTCCATTGTCTGAAGGCACCACAGTTTATTTATCCATTTACCTACTGAAGGACATTTTGATGGATTCCAAGTTTTGGCAATTATGAATAAAACTGCTATAAAACTCCACGTGTGGGTTTTTATGTGGACATAAGTTTTTTACTCCTTTCAGTAGATACCAAGGAGCATGACTGCCAGATCACATGGTAAAAGTGTGTTTAGTTTTGCAGGACACTGCCAAAATCATCTTCCCAAGCGGTAATTTCTGTATCCCCACCAGTGATGAATGAGTTCCTGTTGTTCCACCTTATCAGGATTTGATGCTGTCAGTGTTCCAGATGTTGGTCTAAGAAGCGTGCAGTGTTTCTCGTTTTAATTTGTAGTTTCTTGATGGCATACAATAGAAGGCATCTCTTCATATGCTTCTTTACCACTGATGCTAAAGCTGAAACTGCAGTACTTTGGCCACCTCATGCGACGAGTTGACTCACTGGAAAAGACTCTGATGCTGGGAAAGGTTGGGGGTGGGAGGAGAAGGGGACGACGGAGAATGAGATGGCTGGATGGCATCACCGACTCTGTGGACATGAGTTTGAGTGTACTCCGGGAGTTGGTGATGGACAGGGAGGCCTGGCGTGCTGTGATTCATGGGGTCGCAGAGAGTCGGACATGACTGAGCGACTGAACTGAACTGAACTGAACTGAACCATCTATATACTTTCTTTAGTGAGGTGTCTGTAAGGCATTGGCCCCATTTTTTTTCAATATAAATTCAAAAGGTTTACTGTACCAAATGCCACAGAAAAATGGATCACAATATATGAACAAGTTTTAAGAAAAAAGAATTCTATATGTTGACATTGATGTCTATTTAACTGATCAAAAACAAAGTCCTATTACTTTGTCTTAGTGGAATTTCAATAATAACACATCAATCCCAGAATTTTCTCCTTTCTAAAAATCACTTGAATCTAAGCATATTGTAATCTCACTTCCAAGTTTTATGGTTCATTTTTAATCAGGTTTTTATTTTCTTATGGAGATTTAATGGGAATACCAGACCACCTGACCTGCCTCTTGAGAAATCTATATGCAGGTCAGGAAGCAACAGGTAGAACTGGACATGGAACAACAGACTGGTTCCAAATAGGAAAAGGAGTATGTCAAGGCTGCATATCGTCACCCTGCTTATTTAACTTATATGCAGAGTACATCATGAGAAACGCTGGGCTGGAAGAAGCACAAGCTGGAATCAAGTTTGCCAGGAGAAATATCAATAACCTCAGATATGCAGATGACACCACCCTTATGGCAGAAAGTGAAGAGGAACTAAAAAGCTTCTTGATGAAAGTGAAAGAGGAGAGTGAAAAAGTTGGCTTAAAGCTCAACATTCAGAAAACTAAGATCATGGCATCTGGTCCCATCACTTCATGGGAAGTAGATGGGGAAACAGTGGAAACAGTGTCAGACTTTATTTTTGGGGGCTCCAAAATCACTGCGGATGCTGATTGCAGCCATGGAATTAAAAGACGCTTACTCCTTGGAAGGAAAGTTATGACCAACCTAGATAGCATATTAAAAGCAGAGACATTACTTTGCCAACAAAGGTCCGTCTAGTCAAGGCTGTGGTTTTTCCACTGGTCATGCATGTATGGATGTGAGAGTTGGACTGTGAAGAAAGCTGATCACTGAAGAATTGATGCTTTTGAACTGTAGTGTTGGAGAAGACTCTTGAGAGTCCCTTGGACTGCAAGGAGATCCAACCAGTCCATTCTAAAGGAGATCAGCCCTGGGTGTTCATTTGAAGGACTGATGCTAAAGCTGAAACTCCAATACTCTGGCCACCTCATGCGAAGAGTTGACTCACTGGAAAAGACTCTGATGATGGGAGGGATTGGGGGCAGGAGGAGAAGCGGACAGCAGAGGATGAGATGGCTGGATGGCATCACCGACTCGATAGAGGTGAGTTTGAGTGAACTCTGGGAATTGGTGATGGACAGGGAGGCCTGGCGTGCTGTGATTCATGGGGTCGCAGAGTCGGACATGACTGAACTGAACTAGTCCTTTATCAGATGACTATTTTCCAAAGACTTGTCCTAGTCTATGACGGGTCTTTCACTCTTAACACTGAATATCACAGAGCAGAAGTTTTTAATTTTAGTGAATTCCAGTTTATCAATTATTTCTTTCATGGATAATCCTTTGGTGTCATATCTGAAAAAAACCATTGCCATAACCAAGGTCACCCAGATTTTCTTCTAGGAGTTTGATTTTACATTTAAGTCTGCATTCCTTTTTGTTTCTGCATGTGACTATCCAGTTATTGGTGGCTCAGATGGTAAAGAATCTGTCTGCAATGCCAGAGACCCAGGTTTGATCCCTGGGTTGGGAAGATCCCCTGGAGAAGGGAATGTCTACCCACTCCAGTATTCTTGCCTGGAGAATTCCATGGACAGAGGAGCCTGGGGGGCTACAGTCCATGGGGTCACAAAAAGCTGGACATGACTGAGTGACTAACACTTTCACACTGCTGCTGCTGCTGCTAAGTCACTTCAGTCATGTCTGACTCTGTGTGACCCCATAGACGGCAGCCCACCAGGCTTCCCCGTCCCTGGGATTCTCCAGGCAAGAACACTGGAGTGGGTTGCCATTTCCTTCTCCAATGTGTGAAAGCAAAAAGTGAAAGTGAAGTCGCTCAGTCTTGTCCAACCCTTAGCGACCCCACGGACTGCAGTCTACCAGGCTCCTCCATCCATGAGATCTTCCAGGCAAGAGTACTGGAGTGGCTTGCCATTGCCTTCTCCAAACACTTTCACACTGTCATCCCTTTATTTAAGCCCCTTTTGCTGAAAAGAATATTTTTGGTCCACTGTGTTGTCTTTGCTCCTTGTAAAGATTGGTTAACTATATTTATGTGGGTCTGTTTATGAGCATTCTCTATTCTGTTCAACCCATAGTCTTTTCTTTCAACAATATTTTGTTGTTGTTGTTTTTGGCTTTGCCATAGGGCATGTGGGATCTTAGTTCCCTGATCAGGGGTCAAACCCACACCCCCTGAAGTGGATGTGCAGAGTCGTAAACCACTGGCCCACCCGGGAAGTCCCACCACACTCCTGATTATGGCAACTTTACAGCTGGCTTGAAGAGAGGTAGTGTAAATATGTTCTTTTCCTTCAATTATTGCCAAGGCTATTCTGAGTCTTCTATCTCTCGATGTAAATTTTAGAATCAGTTTGACAAAATCCACAAAATAATCTGGTGGAATCTTTATTGAAATTTCACTGAATCTTTAGACCAAATTGGAAAGCACTGACATGTTGACAAGTCTTCCTATCCATGAACATAGGCTATTTCTCCATTTAGTTTTTTAAAATTTATTTCATCCGTTTTGTAGTTTTCCCTACATAGATTTTACGCCTCTTTTGTTAGATTTATACTTAATATGTCATTTTTGTGGTTCTAGTGTATATGGTTTTGTATTTTTATCTTCAAATTTCACTTGTTCTTTGCTGGTATACAGGAAAGCAATTGACTTTCATCCTACAGTCCTGCTATAATCACTTATTAGTAATGAGTTGGGAGAGTTGTTCTTGATTCATATTTTCTACATACGTGATCATATCATCTGAGAACAAAGCAGTTTTATTTCTTCCTTCCCCATTTGCGTATCTTTTAAATCCTTCTTGCCTTATTGCATGAGCTTGGCTTTCCAATACAACACTGAAAACAAGTGATAACAGGGGACATTCTTGCCTTATTCTTGATCTTAGTGGGAAAGCTTCTAGTTTCTCACCACGAAGTATGGCATTCACTGCAGGCTATCAGTAGAGACTCTTTAACAAAATCAAGTTCCCTCTCTATTCCTATTTCACTCAGCTTTTGTCATGAATGGATGTTGAATTTTGTCAGGTGCTTTTTCTGCATTGATCGATATAATCGTTATTTTTCTTTAGTCTGTTGGTATGATGGATTACATAAAGTGATTTTCAACTGCTGAGAAAAGTCTTGCATATCTGGGATAAATCCACTAGGTTGTGCATAATTCTTTTTATACATTGTTGGAAAGAATTTGCTGATATTTTGTTGAGGATTTTTGCACCTATGTTCTTGAGATCTTGGACTTTGGTTTACTTTTCTTGTAATATCTTTGCCTGGTTTTTGTCCTAGGGTAATGCTGGCCTCTCTTGCTTTCTCCATGATCCAGCGGATGTTGGCAATTTGATCTCTGGTGCCTCTGCCTTTTCTAAAACCTGCTTGAACATCTGGAAGTTCACAGTTCACATATTGCTGAAGCCTGGCTTGGAGAATTTTGAGCATGACTTTACTAGCGTGTGAGATGAGTGCAATTGTGCGGTAGTTTGCGCATTCTTTGGCATTCCTTTCTTTGGGATTGGAATGAAGACTGACCTTTTCCAGTCCTGTGGCCACTGCTGAGCTTTCCAAATTTGCTGGCATATTGAGTGCAGCACTTTCACAGCATCATCTTTCAGGATTTGAAATAGCTCAATTGGAATTCCATCACCTCCACTAGCTTTGTTCGTCGTGATGCTCTCTAAGGCCCACTTGACTTCACATTCCAAGATGTCTGGTTCCAGGTGAGTGATCACGCCATCGTGATTATCTTTGTCGTGAAGATCTTTTTTGTACAGTTCTTCTGTGTATTCTTGCCACCTCTTCTTAATATCTTCTGCTTCTATTAGGTCCATACCATTTCTGTCCTTTATCGAGCCCATCTTTGCATGAAATGTTCCCTTGATATCTCTAATTTTCTTGAAAAGATCTCTTGTTTTTCTTATTCTGTTGTTTTCCTGTATTTCTTTGCATTGATTGCTGAGAAAGGCTTTCTTATCTCTCCTAGCTATTCTTTGGAACTCTGCATTCAGATGCTTATATCTTTCCTTTTCTCCTTTGCTTTTCGCTTCTCTTCTTTTCACAGCTATTTGTAAGGCCTCCTCAGACAGCCATTTTGCTTTTTTGCATTTCTTTTCCATGGGGATGGTCTTGGTCCCTGTCTCCTGTACAATGTCACGAACCTCCGTCCAGAGTTCATCAGGCACTCTATCAGATCTAGTCCCTTAAATCTATTTCTTACTTCCACTGTATAATCATAAGGGATTTGATTTAGGTCATATCTGAATGGTTTAGTGGTTTTCCCTACTTTCTTCAATTTCAGAAAACATCTATTTCTGCTTCATTGACTATGCCAAAGCCTTTGACTGTGTGGATCACAATAAACTGTGGAACATTCTGAAAGAGATGGGAATACCAGACCACCTGACCTGCCTCTTGAGAAACCTGTATGCAGGTCAGGAAGCAACAGTTAGAACTGGACATGGAACAACAGACTGGTTCCAAATAGGAAAAGGAGTACGTCAAGGTTGTATATTGTCACCCTGCTTATTTAACTTATATGCAGAGTACATCATGAGGAACGCTGGGCTGGAAGAAGCACAAGCTGGAATCAAGATTGCCGGGAGAAATATCAATAACCTCAGATATGCAGATGACACCACCCTTATGGCAGAAAGTGAAGAGGAACTCAAAGGCCTCTTGATGAAAGTGAAAGAGGAGAGTGAAAAGGTTGGCTTGAAGCTCAACATTCAGAAAACAAAGATCATGGCCTCGGTCCCATCACTTCATGGGAAATAGATGGGGAAACAGTGGAAACAGTGTCAGACTTAATTTTTTTGGGCTCCAAAATCACTGCAGATGCTGATTGCAGCCAGGAAATTAAAAGACGCTTACTCCTTGGAAGGAAAGTTATGACCAACCTAGATAGCATATTAAAAAGCAGAGACATTACTTTGCCAACCAAGGTCCGTCTAGTCAAGGCTATGGTTTTTCCCGTGGTCATGTATGGATGTGAGAGTTGGACTGTGAAGAGGGCTGATCACCGAAGAATTGATGCTTTTGAACTGTGGTGCTGGAGAAGACTCTTGAGAGTCCCTTGGACTGCAAGGAGATCCAACCAGTCCATTCTAAAGGAGATCAGTCCTGGGTGTTCATTGGAAGGACTGATGCTAAAGCTGAAACTCCAATACTTTGGCCACCTCATGTGAAGAGTTGACTCATTGGAAAAGACTCTGATGATGGGAGGGATTGGGGGTGGGAGGAGACAGGGACAACAGAGAATGAGATGGCTGGATGGCATCACCAGCTCAATGGACATGAGTTTGAGTGAACTCCGGGAGTTGGTGATGGACAGGGAGGCCTGGCATGCTGTGATTCATGGGGTCGCAAAGAGTCGGTCACGACTGAGTGACTGAACTGAACTGAACTGAACTGAATGCTGGCCTCATAGAGTGAGTTAGGAACTACCGCTTCTTCAGCTGGAGCAGGGTGGAGCTTGCAACAATGGCAGGGGGTGGGGGTAGGGTGAAGTAACAATGGTTACTAGCCTCTGAGCCTGGTAGGCTGCAGTTCATGGGGCCACTTCGAGTCAGACACGACTTCACTTTCACACATTGGAGAAGGAAATTGCAACCCACTCCAGTGTTCTTGCCTGGAGAATCCCAGGGATGGGGAAGCCTGGTGGGCTGCCATCTATGGGGTCACACAGAGTCGGACACGACTGAGGTGACTTAGCAGCAGCTGAGAAGTAGCTACTTGCTATCAGCACAGATCTCTGCTGTCTGGAGGAGGGGCCTTCTTGCCTATCCTGCTTCCCACAAAACTGTGCAGATCACTCCAGGAATGTGTGCAAAGCTGCCTGCCACAGGGTTGGGAGTGTGGGTCAGGTATCGGCAACTTTACTAAGAGGTGGATTTGACAAAAGTTAGCTACATTTACTGTCTAACACTTTCCCTGGAAGTTGCAAACCTTCAAGACTCCAGAGTTCCAAAATCATTTGATGGATTTGCCACTTTTTAGATGGAGACAGATTCCTGGTGCCTTCTCTTCCATCTTCCATAAATCCTCCCCATTTGATTCATTTTTATTATTCCTCTTCATTGACATCCTCCATTCACTGACATATAATTCCTATACTTTCCTTTAGTTTTTTGAGCGTGTTTAAAATAAATGATTGAAAGTCTTTGTCTAGTAAGTTTAAAGTCTGAGCTTCCTCAAGGAAGACCCTGTACATGGGTGCAACCTTGTTTCTTTAGATGCCTCGGAACTTTCTGTTGTTGAAAACTGCTATTTCTAATATCATGTGATAGAAATCAGGGTCTTCTCCATCCACAGGGTCTGTCTGCTTTTCTCAACTGATTCTGTAAAGTCTGCATTCTTCATTGTTTGTGGCAACTGAAATCTCTGGACAGTCAGCTTAGTGGTCAGCTAGTGAGTCATCACACACTTCCATAAAACTCTGAAACCAAAAAAGAGAGAGAGAATAGCATTCCCAATCTGCAGGCGGGCTGTGAGTCCTGGGCATGCCTTCAACACTCAGCCAGGAAATCTACAATCCCACTGGGGTCCTCACTTCTTGCTTGCACAGAAACCCAAGGTCAGACAGAGGTATGGCTTTCTCAGGTCTTTCTGAGCACATGCTCAGAAAGCAAAGGTTTAAAGTTTTTTAGAAGGAGAAAAGCAATTTTTCTCTTTGTAAGAAAGTCTTTTTTTGTGTGCATGAGCTGGAGGGGACTGTGGTTAGATGACCCCAGTATCTCACAGCCTGATAAACTCTAAGGCAGAGTGCTGGGCTCTGAACTCTAACAGACAATATGAGATGCTTGACACTGACCAGGGTCACAGCGCTTGCCCTCTGGAACCCCCTCCCTCCAGCACATCATCCAGAGCATGCAATGGTGCGTTTTGTTTCGAGTATGACTGTGCTATCAGACAAGGAGCAGAACAAAGCCACGCCAAGATGCAGACGGCAGCTCATGCCGACTCCTGACCTGACCCCAGTGGCTCATGCTGGTGTCCCAACTCCTCTCCTGCTGCAGTCAAGTGACTATGCGTCATGAATGTGCAGGGCCCTGGACAAACAGAACAGGGAACATTACATCCCAAAGACACAACTATACCACCCAAAGCTGCAGAAATCCCCACAGGCTGACCAACACTTCAACATCCACATGTGGATATTCAGCTTCCACTTTATTTTAGTTATAAAACAATTGCCAAAACACAAAATTAAAAAAAAACACACACACAAACACAGTATGTTTTTATTCCTTTTGTTGCAGAAAATAAATAACCGTCACATATTCCATATGCTTGTCTATAAAAGCGTTTCTAAAAATGTAATTTACTTGATTTAATAGCATAATCTTTTTGGCTTTTCAACT